>NC_030850.1:11471399-11494614 GCF_000208745.1 Theobroma cacao
ACGTGTCACTGTAAAAGAAATTTTATGCTTTGGTTATTTGCTTTATAGTATATATGAATATAATTATCTTTTACGCTATAAGAATTATGTACCGATAGTTTTATGAAAATTATTTTACAAGAAAATAGTTTATTTTATTGAATATTTTTATCATATTCAAATGGTCAAATTTTCACTTCAAATGAACGTTTTAGATACTTAATTTTCTTTTTATCATTAAATATATATTTTTGGCTTACCTACTACATTTTTAGCAAGTTTCGAGGTTTTTCGACAAAAATGACGAAAATGTCCCTGTGAGCCAAAAAAAAAAAACAATATGTTATGTTATGATTTGGAAATGATTTGTAATCCTTCATATTTTGATTATTTGATAACTATTGCTCACCGGGGAAGTGCGAAAGCTGATACAAGAGCCTTGCGAGGTTTCGATCGACATTCGGGGTGAAGAATGTTTATCGAGGCTTCGCGGCGGTTGTCACAGGCTCGATGGGGAGTTTCGGGTCGTGACATATTTTTTCTCCCTCTTAAATTCCATTAGTGGTTAAGTGTAAACCTTCCTAGCATTTATCGATGGCACCACCTTTTAGCTACAATATATCCTTTGAACCAAAATGGTGTTGATAAGTTTGAGAACATTACTATTTCTGATGCACAAGATCCAATTGAAGTAGCAAGTGCAGAGCATACTCAAGACTGAACTCTCTACATATCTATTCTTATTTCATTCATGAGAATATTGGAGAAGAAGGAAAAAGTTTAAAAAGACATCGTTACAAACATATTATTCTTTATTTAGTTGAAAGGGGTCTTCTTGCCCCAATATTACATAAACTTCCCCTTTTCATAGAGGAAGGAAAAAGAACAAACAAACTTTAAACAGTACAAGCATTATTATACATTTTGGATTATTTGAGAAAATGATGCTAATTGGATGTTACTTCGATCAGTATCTAGATTAGAAGCAAGGCTGAGTTTTTCTTTCTTGTTCTGCTTTCTCATGCGATTAGAAACGTTTTCTGGGTCTTTTGTGCAATTCTTGTGAGAGACATGACATGCTTTTTTGTTTTTTATTCATTGAGATTCTATGGTGAGTTTGTTGAGAGATTTTTTTGTAGATAGATCTTTTCTGCAAGATTTTCCCATATTGCTAAGGATTTTATGACTATTCATAAGAGTAAGGGATACTAATTGGATAATCAAATAATATATCTACAAAATCAATAAAAAAATAAAGACTCATCTATAAGAGGAAACTAACAAACACAAAATCCAAATATGAATGAATGTAAGATACTGTAAGAGCAAATTGTGACAAAGGTATTGCACATGGGCTACACATTTAGTTAAGCCGATAAGCTATCTTCATCCATGACACACCCTATGTTTTCAGACATTGTCCTTCGTATTGGATAGTTGTTGCGTGTGTGACCGGTTTGTCTACAACTTGAACATGCTTTCAGTCAGCGCACTCGTGGAGGCACCGATTGACTTGGAAATGATGCCGAATTTATGGATGGAAATACGAATGGTGATGGGCAATTCTATCTATTATGGCAATACCTCTTGCATTGCGAACATTTTCATGCTCGACTGCCTTCACTTGCCAATGGAATCTTTCTTCTCCTCAGTCTTCTTGCTTGGCCTCGCTAAGGTGGTGGCAAGACGACAATTTGTTTCACATGAGAGGGGATGTCCCACTCACTATGATGGCCTATCGAGCGAATGGACCACGCATAACCCTCCATCAAAACGGTTGTCTTGTAGTAGTCAGCGCAGAATTCAATGGCTTCACGTTTGCATTTACTAAAAAATACAACAAACTAAATCTTCAAGCATAATGTAAATACTATGTCAATTAGGGTTCAAATAATAAATAAAGATATTTTGACCTTATTGCTATAATGGCATGGCTACATGGCAGTAAATCTGTTTGAAACTCACAACATGAACATGTCTTCGTGGACAGGTTTACAAGTCCATCCATCTTCTCGTCTTTCACTTCGAACTCCACTAGATTGATAGGTTTAACCACAAAGCGATGTGCATCATTGAACTGTTTGCTCAACTACTTGGCAACCCAAGGACTGAGGGGCGTGGTCACCTTGACGGCCTCCTCGTACTAGTCATGGAACCAACGCTGGAACATGTCTCTAATAAACTCAATCAAAATAGTGATTGGCATTTGTCTTGCATGCTTCAAGCATGAGTTAACACATTTCGCAATGTTGGATGTCATCATTTGGTATCGCCTTGCCGGTGAACAAACACATGCCTATCTCTTAGGGCCTATTCTCATAAGGTCAGCATGAGCTCCCGCATGAATCTGCTTAACCTAGTTCATATGTCTGTTGAAATCGAAAACCTTATAGCAATCTCGAGCAAGGGTGAAAATCATAGAAATGTCGTCACGCTTGAACTTGTTTTTAAAGATTTTCTTCAAGTGCTACCCGCATAAACCATGGTGTGCTTCTGGGTATGCATTTTGGATTGCTTTTTTAATGCCGAGATGCTGATCGAAAATGAACATAGTGTTTTCAGGACAACCAACCGTATCACGCAGCTTGCTAAGAAACCACGTCCACGAGTCTTTGTCCTCAACATGGCCGATGCCAAACGCAACTGGATATATGCACTCATTCGCATCTTTGCATACAACAGCAAACAGAACACTCTTGAACTTACCTTTCAGATGTGTCGCATCAATTGCAACCGTAGGACGCATTACATCCCTAAACCCCCAAATACAAGCCCCATATGCCTAGAAACAATATTTGAATCTTTTTGCCTCGTCAGTAGCCACTGTAGTGATTGTGTCAGAATTTTCTTGTTCCAACATATAAAAATACGACGGTAGTAGTTGAAATGACTCCCTTGGGGGATCGAAAACAAGCCTCTCCGCATACTCCTTCGCTTGCCAAGCCTTACCATACAGGCATTCCAATCCCCACTGAACCTTCATCTCACCAATTATGTCCTTAGGTCTCAATGCTACTCCATTAGCCTGAAGCTTGTGTGACATAAGTTCACTAATTATCTTTGCACTTGCGGTTGCAAATCGCCCTTGCAAACCATTGACAGTACACGTGTGTACTTTGTGGAATGTCTGAACTTGCCAATATTCTCCTCCTTCAAGTAACTTCGTTGCACACACACTGAATTTGCATGCCTTGTCCTTGCAACCAACCTCATAACGAGCTTTACATGACCTTTTTACTCTTATCCCAAACTGCTCTTTTAGAGCCAACATGTTTAAAGCTCGTTTTAACTCGGCCTTCAAGGAAAATATTCTTCCTTTGTATAAGCAACCATCGGCACATGTCGACTCTTCAGTTGTAATTGTTTGGAAGGAGAACCTTTCTGCACCAAGAATTACCCACGTACGAGATATCCCTGCATTTCCCCTTTCTTGATAACTGTCATGGAGCAATGTACCAGGGGAACGAATCCCATTCTCATCAACGATTGGGTTATTGTATATGGGGTCATCACACTGAACATCTCCTACATCAATACCTCTAACAAGTTCCGTTTCACCTTCAACGTTATTGCAAATTGGAATGTCACTGTCATAAAGCTAGTCCTCGTCTGAACTCTCATCATGCCATTCATCAGGCCCATCATCTGAATTGTGATCAAATTTATCTTCACCGGCAGGGAACAAATCCTTATTTCCCTCATCACATGTAGTATTATCCTCGAGCGTCGCAGTGTCACCCTCCAACGTCACAGTGTTGTACTCAAGTGTCGCATTCTCATTTGAAAATGTCATTACATCTTGTACAGTTTCTCCTGGTCATTGCATTTGCTGGACAGAAGTCACTAATTAGTTCGATGCACATCCTGATCGGAATTGTACAGCCAACTATTCTATGAATGTCGTGTGTCTACCGAGCTGCACAAACTCTTGTGCATACGTCAGTTACCATTGTTGTGGGTTACGGACCGAATGTTGTGGTATATGTGAAGCATTGTATATCTCATTTTGATTGGGCTAATTACCATGTTGTTCAGCTTCTTCATGTGACATAACATTTGTTTGGCATCCCTTAATGCTGACATACACAGCCGGAACATTCCTTTGTTCTAGCAGAATTAATGCAACATCTTCATCGTCCCTGATAATTAGTCGTGATAGCTCTTCAGGTGTACTGATCAATGCATATAACTGAATCTCGTCAATTTCTGAATTTACCCCAACAACATCTTCAACCAGCTTCATCAATCCCACAAACGACAAAACACTCATAACCCCCCACATTCGTGACTCACCACCCTTGCAAATGCCATCCACCCACTGACCACCGTGTCTTATCACAAGTCGCACAATTGGAACCCCACTGAAATTTTGAAAACAACAATAATTTGTCAATCATTTAACACATTACATGACATGACGTGTTCTAGAATTTGTCAGTCATGTTGTAACACGCTATGCATATAATGTAGAATGTGGTAACATGCCATGCATATAACGTAGAATGTGGTAATGCGTCATGCATATAACGTAAAATGTGGTTACACCCCATGCATATAACACCAATGTTGACACACCAATGACTATAATTACTGTGTCCTTACATGAACTGGCATAAAATACCCATGGTGTGTGACATGTCAATCAGTGTAATTATTGACTCGTTACACGAACTACCATAAAATAACCAATTTCGTGACATGTTAAAATAATGCTAACACATGTTATAGATGCATGGCGTGTAACAACTCTGGGCAATGTTTCTAATCCATGTTCTAATTTACACCAAATGTTTCAAAAATTTAAGTGTTGCAGCAATAAACCCAATAACATACATTGATGTCATCTCTGCTGCCTGGGTTTGTTAATCTACGACAATATGGCCAGATGCGGAGAGATAGACCACAGCCCGATGACGATAGTGCTCAACAGAGAGTTGACAGAGCTCATACAGTTCAGAGAGTTGAGAGAGCTGATAGCGATGTTGCTCAACAGAGAGTTGGCAAAGTTGAGAGAGTTCAAAGAGTTGAGAGAGAAAGATGACCTAGCTCAAACAATTGAGCATTTATTTTTATTTTTTTCTATTTTCTCTCTAGTGGGAGGGAGATATCGGGACCCTAATTTGAAACGATGTTTTTAAGGATATTTTAGTCTACTCATGCTTATTTTAGTCTACTCGTGCTTCTTTTTGGCTAGAAACAGATAACTTTATATGAGTAGTTATTTTTAAATCACTTTATCACGAGGTCTATTTCTCACAATTTTCTCAAAATAAATTATCACATAAAAATCATAAATGACTGGTGCTATTTACTATTAACTTTATATGAGTACTTTCATCAGATAAAAATAATAAATAAATAAATAATTCACATAGACGTTAAAGTAATTAGAACATAATATAAAATAATTTTATTTTTAATCCTTAATTATTTTGTTATTTAATTTAACTGTAATAGTCTTTGCTATGTATAGAGACCAAAACACACTTTCTTATATGTACACACTCAGTTGGTGTGGTCGAAGACTCTTGCCTCTGCCCAAATGGCCGATGAATTATTTGTTCCTTTATATGAAAAAATTGCTCGTAAAAACACTATACAAAGATCCTTGGATATTACTCTATTGTTCCTTCTAGTCTCACTCCTTGGTTATCGTCTCTTTTGTCTCAATAATCATGGACTCCCTTGGTTTATTGCTTTGGTATGCGAGTTATGGTTCACCTTCAATTGGGTTCTTGTTGTTAACTGCAAATGGAGTCCAGTGGAATACAAAACATACCCAGAAAACCTCGAAAGAAGGTAGGAAATTAATCCTATTACTTATTTTCCTTAATTTTGTACCCTGTTTATTTAAAACATTAAAAATCCTCGACATTTTTCAGGTTTCCTGAGCTTCCCAACGTAGACATGTTTGTTACTACTGCAGACCCTGTGCTAGAACCGCCAATCATTGCCGTAAATACCGTTCTCTCGCTATTGGCTGCTGATTATCCAGCAGACAAGCTAGCTTGCTATGTCTCGGACGATGGCTGTTCCCCTCTCACCTTTTACTCTCTGGTGGAAGCATCAAAATTCGCTAAGCTTTGGGTTCCATTTTGTAAGAAGTATAAAATTCAAGTTCGAGCTCCCTTCAGATACTTTTTTGGTGATTCCGAACCCTCAAGTACTGACGGTAATTTAGAGTTCCAACAAGATTGGTTAAAGATGAAGGTAAGACAAGAAGCTAGGCCACTGCTGGAGTGTGCAATTTTTTTTTTTTTTATTTCATCTCAGCCAAAATCAAAGAATGAGAGTTCAGTATTTCACATACAATTAGCGGATATCAATCCCATATAAACTACCGTGGGGCAAAAAATATCACGACAATGGGATGAAACAGGAAAGTAGAGAAGCAGCAATGATTCTGTTTATGATTGTCATTTAAATTTTTGTATAGGCCGAGTATGAAGTCCTTGCTCGGAAAATAGAGGAAGCAGCCAGGAAATCAGTCCCATGTGATCTAACCGGCGACTTTGCTGTTTTCTGTGATGTTGAACGCCGCAACCATCCAACTATAATCAAGGTAATGCCTTAAGCTATCAATTGCAACTCATTTAGTTAAGTATTGGATCTCTAGTCATTGGCTTAATAAATAGCCACATAAAAGTAAAATCACAATTTTTGTTGCTCATGAGAGATCAAAATATTTAAAATATTAAAAATGTCTCTCACTTATCTATGCGGTTTATAAAGATAGCTTTATACTTTCCCAAAAAGGCAAAAAGGGCTGTAAAGGGTGTGAATGTATCCTTTAACTTCAGATTATAGTGGACAACAAGGAAATTCATTCAAATGCGGTGGTGCCCAACTTTGTTTACATATCCAGAGAGAAGGCGCCAAAGCAGCCACATCACTACAAAGCGGGCGCCATGAACGTACTGGTAAGCTGACAGCTAATTTGATCTAAGTTAAAAAAAAACATTTATTTTTACAAATTATCTTCAACTTGTTATTTTTTTGTAAAAAAAAAAAAAGACTAGAGTGTCAGGAGTGATGACGAATGCTCCCTTCATTCTGAACGTCGACTGCGATATGTTTGTGAACAATCCACAAGTTTTTCGTTATGCAATGTGTCAGCTTCTTGGCTCCAAAAATGAAAGAGAAACTGCATTTGTTCAGTATCCTCAAGTTTTTTATGATGGATTAAGGGATGATCCGTATGGGAATCAGTTTGTTGTGCCTTATCAAGTAATTAAGTCTTCTTTTCGTGTAAACTTGCGATTAATGCAATCACTTTTCCCCTTTTTATTTCACTTACTGAATTTGTTGCAATTCTTAGTATATGTGCCGAGGAATAGCTGGAATCCAAGGACCTTTCTATGGGGGAACAGGTTGTTTTCATAGACGAAAGGTCATATATGGTGTATGGCCACGTGATCGAGAAATTGAAGCTCGAAATTGTACTTCCATCAATGGTATCAAATTATCTTTCTATCCTTTATTAATTATTTAGCTCCTAATAGTATTTATAATTTTGGGTACATTAATTAAATAGCTCTTTTTACATAAATATGTCTCTTTCAATTTGGTAAAAATAAAAAAGGGAGGTGCTATATTCCCCGAACGTCTGAGGCATGAAAGTAGCACCAATGATATTAAAGATTCTACAATTTCAAAAATTTAATCCCCTTTTTTGTAGGAAAATCAGTAGATGATACATTGCTAAAAGAATTTGGAAATTCAGAGGAGTTAATCAACTCGGCAGTGCAAGCTTTGAAAGGGAAGAAGGGTTTTCCAAACAATTTATCGAATTCTCTTGAGGCAGCATGCAAAGTCGCTAGTTGCAGCTATGAATATGGTACTAGCTGGGGCACAAAGGTCAGCAACAGAAACCTACAAAATAAATATTGAGGGATAAATGCTAATGTAATTAATTTCATTTGAGCGTAAACATTCAACAATGATACACTGGTTGCAGTGCGGATGGATATATGGAGCCACAGCAGAAGATCTCCTCACTGGTCTGAAGATTCATGCGAAAGGGTGGAACTCCGCTTTACACATGCCAGAGCTACCGGGCTTTATGGGGTGTACACCATCTGGGGGCCCGGAAGCAATGGCTCAGCAGAAGAGATGGGCTACAGGTCTAGCGGAAATTCTCGTTGGCAAAAATTGCCCCATAATTGCTACTCTGACTGCCAAGCTCCAATTCAGGATGTGCTTAGCCTACCTCTGGATTCTGTTTTGGGGCCTACGCTCAATTCCCCAGCTTTGTTATGCCGCTCTGCCTGCATATTGCATCCTTGCAAACTCACATTTCTTGCCCAAGGTGAGGAGAGTCATGTAAACTAACATTGTCATTGATTTGCTGCTACTTTCTTTATATGCTTCCAACTTCCAAGGTAGTATTGGTCTACTAATCAAGTGATCGAGGTGATATTTTATTGTCTCTGCATCAAATTGTTAAGAACCAAATCCCACCTTACCTTACCAATTTACTATCAGCCTGACCTATTGCTGAATTATGAATTAAGGAATGTTAGTTTTATTTCAATACAAAATGCTAAAGTACAAAAGTACAAGTATTGTTGAACAAAATTTAGATTAAGTTTTCAAGTCCCACAATTATCAATGTTTCCTACTAGACAACACTAATCAAACCAAAACTTAGAAACCAAACACATGATTTACCTTTTTATGGTAAATGTACTTGGGCAGAATTGTAGTTTTGCTCCTCGATCCTTCAACTCACATTTCTGGATCAAGGCAAAATCTAACATGTATGTATGTAGTTGATAACACAGAGTAGTATCATTTTACTACCTAAACCAGACTAAGTATTTGCTTGGAAACCAGATTCTTTAAATCTAATAAGTACTTATTGTTGGATCGGATGGATTATAGTGATTCTGGAAAAATGGGCCTTATCTAACGGCTAAAGATTTTTGAATTCAGGTCGAAGAACCAGCTATATGGATTCCTATTGCCACTTTTGTTACTTACAACCTGCACACTCTAAGAGAGTACCTAAAGGCTGGCTTGTCAATCCGAGCCTGGTGGAATAACCTGAGAATGGGAAGCATAACAGCAACCTCTGCGTATTTGTTTGGACTGTTTGCTGCCATTCTCAAACTCTTGAGAATATCTGAAACAGTCTTTGAAGTTACTCAGAAGGATCAATCTTGTGATGGTGATGGCCCTGATGTGACTAAATTCACCTTCAATGAGTCTGCAGTTTTCGTGCCGGGCACGACGCTTTTGCTGGTGCACCTGATTTCTCTGCTTTGCCTTTCATCAAAGTTGCCAACGCCAGTTCATGATATACACGGGGTAGGGCTAGGGGAGGTCTTTTGTAGCCTGTGGGTCGTGTTATGCTTCTGGCCATTTCTGAACGGACTGTTTGAGAGAGGAAAGTATGGGATTCCACTTTCAACCATACTCAAGTCAGCTGCATTGGCATTACTATTTGTTCATTTTTGTAGAACTTGAAGAGTTTGGGACTTGGGGTAGAATTCGGTTATTGTTATCGAATTACATTGTTTTATTTAAATTAAGCTTGTTAAATCTATCCCCTCTGTATTGTTGGAAACGCTGTTTGAAAATAAAATTACATTTTCTTAATCTTGAAACTGATATAGAGACGCTAGGTGCTAGGGCTTGCACTGGTTTTAGCACTCAACTTTGCAATGCAAGTCAGTTAAAAGGAAGACAGCCAGGTCTAAAACTTTCTGCAGAAACAGATCATTAAACAGAACAAAAACAACAGAGCAGAGGTGCTGTAAATCTCTGCAGAAACTGATATCCTTTTCTTTTTCTCTGATCTTCTCATCAACTTGTACAAGTATATATTTATTTAATCCAAAGTTATCTACACTCATCACCATACACAATTCTGTAGACGCACAATCTTGCTTGGGTTTCTTTTTATTCTTGTTTGATTATTAATTTATTATTATGAAATACAACTTGATAGAACAATTATAAGAGAAAATATTTAGAGAGAGTAAAAAAATCTTATGTAAGTGTGTATTTATAAATGAAAGGAGAGATTTATTTATAGGTTAATAACTCCTTATATAAATGGAATTTACAACATAAGCATAATGCTTAAGGGGTTTGATTTGGATGAATTAAATTTTAATTTTAACCCAATCTAATTTATATCGAAATCTAGATATCCATAATCAAATATTAGATTACACTTTTGACCTTTTGCACTATTTGACTTGGTATGAATTTCTTGAATTATAACATAATAGACATTCAAACGTATATTCATAATACTCCCCCTTAAATGTCCACTATATTAAAAATATACTTCGTTAAAACTTTACTAGAAAAAACCTCATGGAAAAAAATCTGAGTGAAAGAAAAATATTGTCTTATTAAAAATTTTATCAAGAAAAACCCAGTGAGAAAAACTTTGATGAACAAAGAGTACTTAATGGTCGAGTTCAATTATTTTGAACCAATTTCCAATGATCGAATCTCTTCTAGAATGTGAAAAGTCACATTTCCAAGTTGAATTTTCTAGGTGAGAAATTTAATTAAGATTTTCACCAAAGTATTAGGAAAGTCTTAATTTTATATTTCGAAACTCCATTGGTTCAAAAGATATTTTCAGATCTAATAAGACTAAAAGAAGTATTCAACTAAAGCAAAATATCAATTATATAACCACAAAGTTCTAGATCAAATATCACATTTATAAATGCATTCATTTGGCATCATCTTTGATTTTGCATTGCGTATGATTCAATTAAATTGCAAATGGCTATAAAAACCTCGATGATGGGATTTTCACGAGAAGCTTGTAGAGATGAGTTTTTTTAAAGAATTTCCCTAGGTGAGAAAAAAACTTTTAAACTTTACTAACGCTTTTGGATGATCTATGAATTATTTTTTCGATACGAAGTTTTTCCCATTATTTAAAATTGGAAAATTATATCATCATTTCATGGTTGCATCATGCGCATTAATAAGATATATTTGGTTTGTGAGTGACAATCTTCGACGATGGGATTTTCTTAGGGGGCTTGTAGAGACGAGCTTTCTCAAGAAATTTCTTAAGTGAGGAAAAATTCTTAAACTTCACCAAAGAGTTGGAATGGTCTTAGAAAATTTTTCCGTGACGAAGATTTCATTCACACATCGATAATAATAATAATAGAATTAATAATAAACAATAAATTAGAGAAAAAAAGAAAGAGAAGAAAAAATAAGATATATAAAATAAAAAATAAAATATGAATAATGATTAAGAAAATATAAGAATAAAATTAAAAGGTAAGATTTAAATAGGATCACATATAATTAAATGGTACTATTTATTTGTGGAACGTGCGTCACAGGGTACTAATCCTTCTTTATGTGTAACCGTACTCCTGAATCCAACTCTAAAAAATCACAGACTAGATTATTGTTCTGTTATTGATTTAGAATACACAAGTACATGTATCAAGCAAGTAACATAGACAGTAAGTCCAGAATCATATCCCAGAGAGATTTGTTCCTAATTGTTTACTAAGTACTAAAATTGTGACAAACTAATCTTATTCAAGTAACTTGATATTGAGAAAAATAAATAAAAACTTAATTCTATCTAATACTAATTTAATTATCAAAAACTAAAAATTCACTGAAAAAAAGTAATATATTAAAACATAAAATTATGGGTTCATTCAACATTTTATCTGACTCTAGTTTCTCTTATTATTTACATTCATTGGTGGTTTTACTAACTTAAAATCTAAACCTATGTACAAGTCTCTGTCGAGATGCTTGCATAAATACCTAATTTAATTGGATCACTATATATCTACAGGAATCAATTAAAGGTTCATTAAGCTAGTGTTCTAATTTAGCTATGTATGACATTTAGACATATGTCTACCCTAATAGCAAATCAAATCTCCTAAGTGACGTGAACATACACTGTTCAAACTTTAGTCCAATCTAAAATCACTCTGTCGAGTCTCAATTAGATTTACAAATTAGTTAATTATTAGTTAGACAATTAAAAGCATTAATAATAGATTTGAATAAGCAAAACTATACCCATTCATAGTAAATAAAAGAGAAACAAATATTTAGATTATATGTTGAAATCCACCACAATCCTAAAACAGAAAATTAGTTCATAATATCAAATAAAAACATCATTCAAAGAAAATTAGTCATTAATCCAAATTAAAGAAAATAAAAGAAATATAAAAGTAGAGAAAGAAACTAATAGTTGAAGCTTTTGATCTCAATTCTCTCTTAAATTCTCTTGTTTTCTTGCTTTGTTTTTGGCTCTTTTTCTCCAAAATAGTTGCTTACTATCCTCTCTTGAAACCTTTGAAAAAGGCTCCTTAAATAAGTTCCAAATAACCTAATTTCCAAATTCTCACAAAAACTTTTATTTTTGAAAATCTTCCTGGCACCACAGCATTACCTTTCTCGATGTCATAGTGTCGTGGCCTGTCTTATAACACCACAACACTATTTCCTCAACGCCACAACCTTCTACTCTAGGGTGGCATTATCGGGGCTTCAATTCCACCAGCGTTGTGGCCACGCTCTCCTCAACGCCATGGCCATGGCCTCTTTGGCCTATCGACCTTGAGCAACTCAAGGCCATGGCTTTCTCTCCGTGTGCTGCCTTGTGCAAAACTGCAACAGCCTAGCCTCTTCCAATGTAATTTTCATCTCAATCTGATCCGAAATGGATTAAGTGGTAAACATGAAAATTGTAGCTCTATCTCTTATCTTTTCAATGGATCAAGAATTGTATCAATTGAATTGATTTAGCTCAAGTTATCCTTAAAATACTGCATTATGTATGAATGAAGCCTTCACCATACGTGTGCAGTTTTTCATTAAATGAGTCTTGCTCATCAAATTTCTTACAAAAGTAATAAGAGAAATCAATAATAACTATTCTTATAAGAAATTTAAAGCAAAATAACATAAAATTAAATCAAAATAACTCAAATTAAACTAATCAACTTGTAATCAAAAATAAATAAGAAGAACATCTAAAATACTAAAATCCGAACTTAAAATTTCAAAGACCTAACTACCTAAGCTTTCAAAATGCGTCAAAATAACTCTATATAATAGAGTTATTATGTTCTTTAAGCGGATTTAAAATCAATTTGGGATTTCATTGAATAGTACGAATCTAATAAGTGATCAATCGCACGTTATAAAAAAGATTGATGGTAATTCCCAAAATTTTCACGTTGGGACTAGAGGTGGAGTGTAAAGGGGGACTAATAGGGGCCTCGCCCCCCCCCCCCCCCCCCCTCAAATTTTAAAAATTTTAAAACATGCCAATATTTTTTTGGAAATTTATAATTTTGCCTTTACAAAAATTTTAAAATTTTTATAACATACTTTTATTTTTTTGGAATTTTATAATTTTGTCTCTAAATAATTTTATAGCATGCCACCGTTGAGCATTATTGCCAAGTTGACTTATTTGTTACTACTATTGACTCACTTTTGTAAGAATTGGATTTCAGATTTAATAAGAATATGGTAGAGTTGCTCACTCTTGGCACATTTTTAGACCTTCAGAATAATTTTGAATTATTTGATATTGAAAGCATTTCAACCTTGTAAATAAATATTACCCTAATGTTTTATTGAGCATGATAATATACGCTTAAGATATCAATGGAATCTATTCAAGCTTAACATTCTTCATAATTAGGCTTTGAAAGATGTACCTACACTTCTCGAGTTATGTCAAGTTTTGAAGAAGATAGGAATATCAAAAGTTTGACTTCCTTGTCGATAGATTGATTCGGCTTGTCTTGACTTTTTCAATTTCCACTAAATATCAAAACGTGCATTTTCTACTATAAAACTCATTAAGAACGAGACTCATAATAGAATGTTAGATGATTTTTTTTATAAATTTGTTGATCATTCTCATTGAAAAGAAAATCATTAAAAATTTTGACATTGATTCAGTGATAGATGCCTTCAACTCTATGAAAGAGAGTTCAATTAAAAATACCCAATCTTTGTATGCAATAGTTGTTAAAAAATATTTTTATTTTGTACTTAACACGTAGTTAGAGTTATTTGTGCAATTTTCACATGAATTTTTCTATCTAAGTTATTTTATATTTTTGTCAAATACTAAACTTCTAATATTACTGTTTTATAGATATTGTCTTTGTCTTCTAAACGTGAAATCCTGACTCCACCATTGGTCGAGACAATCGAGTTATTTCTGGATCTACACATAGCAACAAATTCAACTTCCACTAACAACAGCAGACATAAATTTGAACTTTACTAAACTCATATTTCTAATTTGACCAAACGATATAAATTTTAAACTTCATTTTAGTAGCTCGTAGCTTAATTCATGGTCTCACATTTCGCTGCGATGTCACCATTTGTGGATGTTAATGAACATGAAATTATTTAAAACATGGACAATTGTTCTTAAAATAATTTATATATTAATTTTAATTTCACATTATTACTTTATTACTTGAAATTTAATTGATTCGTAATCATAAAATCAATGGATTATTTTAGTTTAGTACTAAAAAGTAAAAACAAACTAAATAATAGACCCTTACAAATTAGTTGGACTTAAATTGTTAAATTTTATATAATTAATTTATACTCAACTCAAGATTCACCATAATAAAATTTACAACAAAAAATGTACTAAATTTTTTGATTTGACTAATCAGATTAATTATTAAAATTTGGGTAAATGTTTATGTACCCTAATATCCCCAAATCTGGGTAAATATTACCGGGGTTATTTATTTATTTTTCTATTGTAATCATAAAATCTAAAGCTAAATTTTGACTTTGGTATTACGCAACAAAATGCGTACTTTTCAAAAAAACAACTATTGAGATCCAGTCCACTAGTATTTTCCTCATTCTTAATTTAAACTTTCTTATGAATGAAATTTTTAATATGTAGATAAACAAATAATGAGATCTAACCTTGCCTTCATAAAGAAATCTCTAATCTCGCCCATCATGAAATTTAGATTTTCCTATACAAGTCTACACTAATAAACTCATATATAACTTTGAAATTCAACTTATTTTATTAGATCATATTATGTAATATAATGCTATAAGATCTTTGCATCTTTTATAATATGAATTTGAATTAGATTTTTTTTTGAAAAGTATATTTCATTGCTGAAACAGGGTATACACAACTGCATTAAGCAGCAAATCCCGAGAATTTGAGTTTGATTATTGAAGGGAATGGAACGTTAGGATGACGAGAAAATCGGTGAAAAGAAAGATAAATAAAAAGAGAGTTTTGGGCGTACAAACATGTGTTCCAAGTTTTGGTTAGATACTTCTTTCATTCCATTTTATCTGTTCATTTTTTTTTTTTGAAATGTCGCAAAATATTTTTATTTTTTAACACTTAATTCTCTTAATTTTTTTTATATTTCAATATCATTTTCATGGCTTTTTTACTTTTGACATTAAAAATTATAAAATATAAATTCTATAAAAGATTTAAAGTAGTTTCTGTTTTTATCACAATGAGGTAATCAAAACTATTTAAGGGAATTAGAGTTTTACTGAATTGAAACATTTTGCATTCAAATATATAAGTCAATGCTAAGTGCACGTAATTGTAATTTTACTCAAAAAAAAAAAACGGTTTGCATCCCATTCCCCAAATGACAAGAAAAAATAATCCACTTGCTTTAATTTTCCTTCTTACCATTTCCTGCAACTTTTCCTATTTTTTATACTCCATTAATGTTGCACTTATGTAGTGTTCCCAACTCCTCAAAAACATTAACTGCTACTTCTACTATGTTAACAGTTAAACACGCGATAAGTAATTATTTTTTTTGAAAGTCAAGTAATTATTTGTTCACAAGTTCGTTTCACATAAAGACACGAAGGCATATATGCATTAACGGCTTTTTATGTCATATACTACTCTCTATATTAACCATAATCTTAGATGTCGAAATATTTATTTTTTGAATTGAGAGAATAGAAACTTAAATTTTACTCTTTAAATAAAAAAGATCATATACCAATTAATAAATTAAATATTTTTTTAATTCTATTATATATATATATGTAAACCAAAATACTAACACTGTCAATAATAAACCCAAACCGCTCAAGTTCTCTGCTGTCCCAATGGCCAAACCACTCTCCCTCCCTTTGTATGAAAGAGTCTCTTGTAAAGGCATCATGATCAGGCGAACCTTGGATGTCACCGTCTTCTGCCTTTTACTCTCTCTCCTCGCTTATCGCCTCCGTTCCCTCAGCAATCAAGGATTCACTTGGCTCCTCGCCTTTCTATGTGAGTCATGGTTTGCTTTTTTATGGCTTCTCAACCTTAGCACTAGATGGAATCCCGTTGAGTACAAAACATACCCTGAAAATCTCTTGCCACGGTAATACATATATGAAAGTTATTTTTCTGACTGCCTGCCTTTAGTTTGGGGTTTAATTGGTCATAATTTCAAAGCATATTTTTTCTCAACAGGTCACTTGGGCTTCCCCCTATAGATATGTTTGTAACGACTGCAGACCCCGTGCTTGAACCGCCCTTGGTAACAGTAAACACTGTTCTCTCTTTGTTGGCAGTGGATTATCCAGCTGAAAAGCTAGCTTGCTATGTATCAGACGATGGTTGCTCCCCTCTCACCTTCTACTCTCTTGTTGAAGCATCAAAGTTTGCTAAGCTTTGGGTTCCGTTTTGTAAGAAGTATAGCATTCAAATCAGAGCCCCCTTTCAATACTTCTCCGCCAAGTCCCTGCCTCCTGTTGATGGCTTATCAGGTTTCGAACTGGAATGGAAAAAGATGAAGGTAAACTAATTAATTAAAGTAGCAATAGGATGAATGGTTGATCTGTTTCGATTTTATTTTTCATTATCTTCAACTTTGAACAACTTTATCTATACAATATAAAAAACCAAATAGGGGTAAATGGAAAGAGAAGTTTGTGGCAGATGGTTGCAACTAACGTACAAAGGTGAATTTGTCTTTACCCAAATTTCTTACTTTTTTCTAAGGATGAGTACGAGCATCTTTGTCGAAAGATAGAAGATGCAGTCCACAAGTTGATGCTGGGTCCCCATTCCACTGAATATGCGGTCTTCAAGAACATAGAGCGTGACAATCATCCAAGTATTGTCAAGGTAGAAATTTATTCCTTATCACCCCCTCCCAACAGCCGCGCCACCCCCCCCCCCCCCCCTCAAACAAAAAACAAGAAAAGAAAAGAAAAGAAAAGAAATTTATTCACTTTTTACAGTCTAATAGTGTTTGTGTTCTTTTAGATATTTTTCACCAAATAATATTTTTGCTACAGGTTATATTCGAAAACAAGGAAGATCATTCAAGTTGTTTGCCTCATCTAGTTTACGTTTCCAGAGAGAAACGTCCAAATCATCCACATCATTTTAAAGCCGGTGCCATGAATGTTTTGGTATGTCAATTAATTATATAAATTTGTATTACCAATTAATCTTTTAGTAATAAATTTCAATAACTCTCCTTTGATTTGACAATTAAGCAGACCAGAGTCTCAGGAGTGATGACCAATGCTCCCTTTATGTTGAATGTGGACTGCGACATGTTTGCCAGCAATCCAAAGATCATTCTCCATGCCGTTTGCTTACTAGTAGGCGTCGACGATGAACAAGAATGTGCCTTTGTTCAATGTCCTCAGATATTCTACGATGCTTTGAAAGACGATCCTTTTGGAAACCGAATGACAGTTCCTTTCACTGTGAGTACGAATTTTGATCAGTTATATAAATTTCGTCACCTGCATGGTACATATAAAACGCTGATAAGAATTCCGGTATCAAAAGAATTTTACGACATTCTTTTTAACGTAGAAATAAGACTTCATTGCATATGAATCTCTATCTTCTGTCAATGGTAACGAGGATTGGATATTAAGAACTCTTTTAAGTCCCTAGTTCTAATCCCACTGTACATGTGGAGCGATAATCCAATCTTATATTAGTTCTTTTTTTTAAATTTTGTTATTTAGATTTTTTTTTTTAATTTTTACTGAATTCAATATGTCATTCATCGACGATAATCTAATTTTATATTAATTATGTTTAATTGATTTATTATAAAATTATATGTGTGTGTGCAATCACACAAAATTATTACGTATTGTAACAAGTTTCATTACTATTTACTTAATTTATACTCAAAATAAAGGCTGTTGCTTAATGTAGATTTTCGTAGGCGGGATGGCTGGGATACAAGGGCCTCCCTATGCTGGAACTGGATGTTTCCACAGACGTAAAGCTATATACGGATTACCCCCAAATCATGATTTTGATATCAAAGGTAAGTAAATATTTTTAGACCTATAAAAATTTGTAAATCATTTTTTTTTTTTTTGGAAAGGTGAGTTTGTATTAGTAATCGGAGAATAGAGGATTCTCCTTCAAAGAGCAACACAAAAGGTAATTTTGAGCCATATAGCCATCTCAGAGTTGGGCATACTCACTCAAAATCCACCATGGACCATCAAAAAGGGTGATTTACAAAATATATCACACTGCACAAAACTACTACTACTACTACTACTTTATACACCTGCACATCAGTAACACATCCCAATTAACATATCAAATCATCAGGACACTCAGCAGCAGAAAAAACGTCCCAGCAGTGTCGCAGCAAAAAAATAGACCGTCCTGCATAGCAGGGCAGCTCAAAACAAAACCCCTTGGTGTTTCCCGCTTGAGACCCCCCTCTGAGCTAATCTCCTCTCATCTGCTTTGAGACAAAAAGCAGTCAGAATAATAAGGAAACCCATCCCGAGCCGTGAATTGCCTTAGAGAAAAACCATCCAACGCAACCTCAGTCTTTCCCAAGATCAAAAACTCCCCCTTGTATATCTTGCCCAATGACAGTTTATTTCCCCATCCTCCAGGCAGCCAAGTCCTTCCCAAGTCTGTGTTATCCGATTGCATACACACAACCAGTGAAAACTCACCCCACATAATTTACTGTGACCATGTGATAGTATGAAAGTCCACAAAAACAAAAAAACCAATCAACTCAGTGATTTTCCAATTTGCAGCTTGTTCATGGTATACATAGGTGTAAAGGTTCTTTCTCAATATTTTTTGTTGAGTATTTACATTTTTTATCACTTTATAAATATTTTTTTTGTTTTGGAATAACATTTTGGTCGACGTTTATAATCTTAGAGAATAGTGGGCCTCTCAATTGAGGTAAACTGATTTACCATGTGATAAAAAAATAAAAAATTTAAAATTCTCTTAAAAAAGTATTTTTTTTGTACGATGTGGACATGGTCTCGTGGCAAAATAGCTGACGTGGATGATGATATCAAACGTCATGTGAGAAGTTTGTTATCCTCTAACAATTGAACAATGAAAAATGACATTTGATCAAAATATTATTTTTTAACTTGAATGACAAAAACAGAAAATTAAAAAAGTTAAATGACAAAAAAGTAATTTTATTTTTTCAATTTAAAGAGAAATACTGACATATCACTTTTTTTTTTGAATAATTCAGGTAAAAATTTTATTAATCACCAGAAACATTGATACAATGAAACATACTCTTATTAGACATAAACAACTTAAATTCTAGTCCTTGCCAACTCTAATGTCGTACAAAAAGAGCCTCGTTAAAATAACCTTTGCATCAGATAAAACTCACGGAAAGAAAAAAGAATGCCATTTCATATATGTCTATTACATTAATCAAGGGATCTTGTAACCCTTCCATCACTTTTTTTTTTTGGATAAGCACAGATTGCAAAATATTGGAAGAAAGATTTGGAAAATCCACCGAGTTCAGCGAGTCAGTGGCTGAAATCCTGTTTGGGTCAGGAGAAAAACATTTTCCATGTGATATTTCAAGCATCACTGGGTCAGCATGCAGAGTTGCTAATTGTAGCTACGAGAATAATACTTGCTGGGGAATAGAGGTATTTCACGCCATGGAAAATTGCTTCTTTTCTTTTTTCATAAATGTTTTTCATTGCTTGGCAAGCTTACTAAAACGCAACAGAAACAACAGTTAACAATTAATATGTGCACTTGAACTAATTTGTATTTAATATTACCTTCATTAAACATGAAACAAATATGTTTTGAAAATGTGATCTGTTGTTACATGAATTGAGACTGAAAGAGTAATTTATTAAAAGAAAATTACATAGTTGAAGATAAATAGAAAATCACTGTATCTCAATTTGGCTAATTTCAGGTGGGATTGACGTATGGATCTGTAACAGAAGATGTTCTAACAGGATTAAGGATCCATACAATGGGTTGGAAATCTGTTTTGCTGATGCCCAGTCCACCGGCATTTATGGGCTGTGCACCTCCAGGTGGACCCGTCTCAATGACACAAATGAAGAGATGGGGTACAGGCCTGCTTGAGGTTCTCTTCAGCAAACATTCTCCCATTCTTTCAGCCTTCAGCACTAAGCTCCATTTTAGGCAGGCTTTAGCCTATCTGCAAATTGTTATGTGGGCTTCACGCTCCATTCCTCAGTTCTGTTATAATATGCTATCCGCCTATTGCATCACCACCAACTCTCAATTCTTGCCTAAGGTACGCGAACAACATAATCCCTTAACTAAGGCTCCATTTGTTCATGTTTTTATTCGGTTAAATGTCACCCGGGGGCTTAAGTTTTGGATATAATTCAGATTAAATCCATTAGTTTTGGAATTGAACAATTCGTCTCAAATCTACAAAGGACTAGTAACAGAAATTAGGTAATTACTAATTTACCAACAACCTAAACACCAAAACCCTCAACAATCATGCTCTTTGAAACCAGATTGCACGATTCTATTTTATTCTTCATCATCCATAATCCAAACCTTCGTGCATGACTTCAATTGTGTTGGGTTTTTTCTCGTTTTCAGATTTTTTTGATCATTGCAAACAACACCTTTGATTGTTTTATCATCTTTATTAATTAGTGCAAGTGCAATTTGAAGGGAAATGCCTAGGAAAAGTAGCAAAATGTTTAATATCATTGATCTGTGATGTTTTCTTTCCAAGTATAATGTTTGATATTCTTGATCTATTGTGTTGTTTGTTTGATATTTTTTATATGAATTTATGGACATAATACTTGATTTCCTTGATTTGTGGTGCTATTTTTTTAGGCATAATACTTGATATCTCCGATCAGTTGTGTTGCATGCTTTATATCATTGATATGTGATTTCAAGCATAATGCTTGATATCCTTAATATGTTGTGTTGTTTGCTTGATATCCTTGATTTATGGTTCTAAGCATAATGCTTGAAATCCTGGATCTGTTTTGTTGTTTGCTTGATCTCCTTGTCCTTGATCTATGGTTCCAAGTAGAAGGCTTGATATCTTTAATCTGTGGTGTTATCTTTTTAGACATAATACTTGATATCCTTGATCTATTGTGTTGTTTGTGATTCAAGATATAATGCTTGATATCCTGAATTTACAGTATTGTCTTTTCAAGCATAATGCTCATTATCTTGCGTTGTCTACTTGATATATTAAATTTGTGGTTCCAAGCATAATCTTCGATATCTTGTGTTGTTTGCTTGATATCTTAAATTTGTGGTTCCAAGTATAATGCTTAACAATACAATTGTGGTGTGGTCTTTCCAACTTGATGTTGATGTATTTTCAAAATGAAATATTTTCCTTTCAAATAAAAAGTTATCTTTTCATACTATATCTTATGAATGAATGATTATACTTTCAAAAAGTAATTATTGAAGCATCATTTTATCTAAAAGTTGTGTCATAATGCGAAGATATCTTTTAAACAAAAAGGTGCCTTGATGACAGAGTTATGTCCTTGAAGAAGATATACTAGCAAGCCCATATAAAGGACTTGCAGTTAATCATTTTGACACATAAAAACAAAAACAAAACAAAAAAAAAATCAAGAGTGAGAGAAGTGTTGTGTTCTAAAAGTTAACATAAACACTTAAGTTCCCATCAATTATAAAAAGTGTCCAAATTCCTTATAATTTACTTGTTGTAGAAAGTAGGCTTTAAAATCGAACAACTCTGCAAACCCTCGAATGTATCTAGCAGTCTACTCTCATAAAGTGCAAGACAAAGTTAGACGTTGGCTTCATTGTATCCCTAAGGCTATTCACATTATTCCTTTTTGCATATCAAGTGATAGGGGCAAAATAAGTCTTAAAGATAGCGTCAATTGAAAAAGCTCGCCTTGAAGTCAATTTTGTTGGTTCTTTGAATTCCATCTAAAACCCATTTACACCAACAATTTTAAGATTTGTTTTCGTGTTATTAGATTTAAGATTTGACCCAATTTTTTCGGGCCATGACTGGTGCATGAGCTCAATGAGTATAGCTCACTAAGCCCAAGCAAGCCTATCCATTTACCTTTGCTTAACAAATTTATCATATTATGCATACACACACACACCTTTTTTCGGGTGTGAACATAGCCAAAACACAATGGCATTATCGATAATAATATACATGCACTATACCAGTCATGTATTTAGCAATTTACATTGCATACACATATTCACATTGTTAGATTGTATTCACAATACAAAAGGATCCATGACTTTCAGCGGAGACATTTACAATAAAAGAGATTATTTTTGAATGCCAGACACATACTTAGAAGATGCACTACGGGGACTCCTCGATCTAGGGTCCAACAGTCACCTAATCTGAAAACATGAATTTTTTAATAAAACGTGAGTATAATACTCAGTGAGTGAACAAAAAGGGAACAAGCATACCATAAGGAATGTTTATCGAAATCATGATGCATTCATTTTCTCAAAACCATGCAATTGTTTTAATTCCTTTAAACCCCTCATGTAAACCCCACATGAGTAAATCACTTTACAAAAATCCATGCTCAACTATGATACCAAAGAAATGAGAAATATGGCAAAAATTCACAAGTTAGCAAAATGGACAGAAAGTTTCTCGCTGTAGCGAGAACCAGTTCTGGTGAAGGCCCTCAAACCTGAGAGTTTCTTGCTGCAGCGAATCAGAGCAACAAGAGAAAAGTTTTTCTTCACTCAACAAAAAGGCCACCCTACTAAACCAAAAAAATCAACATAAAACTCATGAAAATTCTCAACGTGCAAAGTATCAAATTTCACATATATGTCAACCATATATCACATTCATGAGCTTTCATTTCATAAGTCTAGATATGCATAATTAGATAGACAAACATCAATATCATCATAATCACACCCGACTCATGTACATCCCCCCACATC
>NC_030850.1:11495749-11510410 GCF_000208745.1 Theobroma cacao
GCCATTTTCCTTGAAATAAAAACAATCCCCCATTGATATTCAGCCCTCATGGTTCGGCCAACAAGGAACCCTAGAGAAATTGAATATTTCTTTTGTGTTTTTGTTCATAACCATGCTTAACTATCCCTAAACACTAACATAGTCTAAAATCAAATTATTCCAACAACAATTCCTCTTCCATACCCATTTTTCAGAATTGAATTCATCATGATAACTCAATATTCAACCATGAAAATCAAGAACAAAAGCATGGGTAAGCTAGGTATCAAGGAGAATTAAAGAAATTCTAACTTATCTAACTTGTTTCCTTGATTTTTTCACTTTTTCTTTAAATTTCCACCTAAGTTTTTTTATTTTTCCCTTTGTTCTTCCTTTGTTCTTGTTGCTAGTTGCCTAGACCAAATATGGTGAGAGAATTGGGGATTTAATGGGCTGATTTCTATAAAAATTAATAAAATAATCAAGCATGCCACGTGTCACATGCTTATTGGCCTAATTTTTTTTTAACTTTTTGACTTTTTCTTCTTAATTTTTCACCACAAATATTCTGGTATTTATCCAATCCTACCACAATTAAAATCCCTTGGTCTTGACAAGTGTTGGGGGGAAAAATTTATTGATTTACCCTCGAAGTGGAAAAATTACGATTTTACCCCTATACTCCAAAATGTACCGAAATTATATTATTTCTACCTTTCAACCTCAAATAACACTAATATTGATCAATATTAACCAAATGGGGCAAAAATCGTTTTATAAAAATTCTCGTTTAGTCCTCTAGTGACAAAATTATCATTTTACCCTTGTGCTCCAAAAATATCGAGAATCATAATTTTTCACTGCTAATCATCATTTTATACTCCAATAATCATAATTATATTTCATATAATTATTCTTGATCAAATGTGATCAAATCTTGGCTAAAAATCTCCATTTTATCATCAAATGGTAAAATGACCGTTTTATCCCTAATCGGTCAATTTTTCTGATGGACTCCAAACTGGACCTTGAACTCCAAATCACTATTCTAAGCCATTATGTGGGTTTCAAAATTTTCAAATTCCTCTTAAAATTTCTATTTGAACTAGTTCAAGACTTGATTTAACTTAGTTGTACCACTCGGTATAATACCGTCTTTTAATCGAGCTTGACAGGTCTCACAGAAATATTGTCCTTTCAAATAAAAAGTTATCTTTTCATACTATATCTTATGAATGAATGATTGTACTTTCAAAAAGTAATTATTGAAGCATCCCTTTATCTAAAAGTTGTGTCTTAATGCGAAGATATCTTTTAAACAAAAAGGTGCCTTGATGACAGAGTTATGTCCTTGAAGAAGATATACTAGCAAGCCCATATAAAGGACTTGCAGTTAATCATTTTGACACATAAAAACAAAAACAAAAGAAAAGAAAAAAAATCAAGAGTGAGAGAAGTGTTGTGTTCTAAAAGTTAACATAAACACTTAAGTTCCCATCAATTATAAAAAGTGTCCAAATTCCGTATAATTTACTTGTTGTAGAAAGTAGGCTCTAAAATCGAACAACTTTGCAAACTTTCGGGTGTATCTAGCAGTCTACTCTCATAAAGTGCAAGACAAAGTTAGACGTTGGCTTCATTGTATCCCTAAGGCTATTCACATTATTCCTTTTTGCATATCAAGTGATAGGGGCGAAAAAAGTCTTAAAGATAGCGTCTATTGAAAAAGCTCGCCTTGAAGTCAATTTTGCTGGTTCTTTGAATTCCATCTAAAACCCATTTACACCAACAATTTTAAGATTTGTTTTCGTGTTATTAGATTTAAAATAACTTCACTTAAAGATATGGCTACCAACATTGTCAAACTAGACTGCTTTGATGGAAGAAATTTTATTCAAAGGTAGAAAAGATGCGTCTCCTCCTTACATCTCTTAAGGTTGCTTATGTTCTAAATACACCAAAACCGAATGAAAATGGTGATGGAGAATCCATGAATCAAACTCGTTTAAGGAAAAAATGGGATAATGATAACTACATACGTAGGGGACACATTCTTAATGGAATGTTGGATGCATTGTTCGATCGTACCAGAATGAAGCTAATGCAAAACTACTTTAGGGCAAATTGGAAGCAAGATACATGGCCGAAGATGCAAGTAGCAAGAAATTTCAGGGTAATTGTTTCAATAACTACAAAATGGTTGATAATCATTTTGTTATGGAGTAATTACATGAGCTTGAATGCATTCTAAATAGCTTTAAGCAATATGATCCTAAAATGAATGAAGCTATTATAGTATTTTCTATAATTGATAACCTATTCCCCTCATAGAGAGATACTAAAAAAACTATATAACATAAAAAATAGGAAGTGTCTCTCGAGAACCTCAGTAATCATCTTCGAATAGAAGAAGATTATCACAAACAAGAAAAAGTCAAGCGAGATGACAAAGAAAAAGGTTCTAATTAAAAGAGTCTTAAGATTTCGAAAGTCCATGTGATGGAACATAAACCATCAAACAAGTCGATCTCGCGCAGCAAAAAAAAACATTCTATTGGTATGAATAACAAAAGTCATAAGATCAAAAGAAACAAAAAGGGGTCATGTTTCTATTGTAGCAAAGTTAGACACGTCAAGGTGGAACGTAAGCTTTTGAAAAACAAGACACAAAGTGTAAACATTAACAAGGCTATGGTTTTCGAGATCAATCTTCTCTAAGATAATGGAGCATGGTGGATTGATATTGGTACAACTAAGCATGGATGTAAAGACAAGAGTTTCTTCAAGAACTTGGAAGCAGTTAATGAAGGAATTGTGTTATACGTGGGAAATTCCTTCACTACACAAGTGAAAAGAAAAGGCACTGCGGAACTTATGCTTATTTCTGTAAAAATACTTGTACTAAACAATGTTTATTATGTAGCGAAAGTTAGAAAGAATCTTGTGCTGGGTGGTTTGTTGAATAAGTATAGCTTCAAATTAGTATTTGAGACGGATAAGTTCATCATTACAAAAGATGGACAATATGTGGGAAGTGGATTTTTTGTGCAAACATGTTTAAGCTTAATATTAATAAGAATATTTCCAATTCTACTTATATTGATGCCTCATTCAATGTTTATGATAGTAAAACAACTTTGTCTAAATTATAGCATAACAGATTAGGTCATGTTTATTATAAAAGAATGCATGATATGACTAAATTAGAGTTAATACCCAATATTGATGTAAACAATGATACATGCAGGACATGCGTGGTTACTAAAATCATAATAAGCTCATTTCCTTAGGTAAAAAAAACTCCAAATTACTTGCATTAATACATTCTGATGTTTGTGACATGCATAGTACTTCATCTATTGGTGGAAAGAAATACTTCGTAACATTTATAAATAACTTTTGTAGATATTACTATGTTTACTTACTGCATGCTAAAGATGAAGTAATGGAGAAATTTAGAATCTATAAAAATGAAATTGAATTGCATTGTGAATTGCTTATCAAATGTTTACGAAGTGATAGAGGAAGTAAATATTATGATCTCAAGTATTTCGAGTTCACTAGTATTATTCATAAGATTACTGCTCCATTTGCACCATAACAAAATGGTATAGTGGAATGTAAAAATCAAGTTCTTACAGAAATGGTCAATGATTTGCTTTCTAATTTGGATTTAGAAAAGGATTTTGAGGTAAAGCTTTATTAACAGCTTGCCATATACTAAATGAAATCCCAAACAAAAGGAGTAAAACTACTCCTTATGAGCTATGGAAAGGAAGAAAGCTAGACCTTAATTATTTAAGAGTTTGGAGATGTCAAGTCATAGTAAGAGTTCCAGTACCAAAGAAAAGGAAATTGGATGAAACAGGAATTGAATGCATATTTATAAGATATGCTGAACATAGTAAAGCATATTGTTTCATGGTGATAGAGCCCAATAATTCATATTCCTTAAATACAGTTATAGAATCAAGGGACATTATTTTTGATGAAATAAGGTTCAATTCAATTCCAAGACCCAAAGAACTAGTAACGGAAAGTAATAAACTTTTAAAAAATGGTGAGGAAACTATTGAGCTTTAAAGAAGTAAAATTATTAGAAAATCAAAGAGATATGGATCCAATTTCTTCATATACTTAGTAAAAGGTACAAAAGAAAAAACATACAAATACTTACCTTACTGTTTAATATAGAAGATGAAAGATGAAGGTGATCCTCAAACGTATGAGGAGGCAATAAGGTCTCGAGATGCTTCATTTTGGAGAGAAGCAGTACAAATGAGATGGACTTGATAATGGGAAATAAACTTGGAAATTGGCAAGCCTTCCATCGGGGTTTCAAGCCAATAGGCTGTAAATGGATTTTCAAAAAGAAAATGAAAGTTGATGGAACCGTAAATAAGTTTAAAGTGAGACCAGTGGTCAAGCGCTTTAAACAAAAAAAAAGTGTTGAATATTTTGATACATATGCACCGGTAGCAAAAAAAAACCATAATTAGAGTGTTTATAGCACTTGCATCTATACATAATATGGTAATTCACCAAATGAATGTTAAAATGACATTCCTAAATGGTGAATTAGATGAAGTGATTTATATGGAACAACTTGAAGGGTTTGTCTTTTTTAGTCAAGAAAGGAAAGTGTGTAGGCTTGTAAAGTCCTTGTATTGATGAAAACAAGTACCTAAATAATGGCATCAAAAGTTTGATGAGGTTGTGCTAGCTAATGGCTACAAAATTAATCAATCTAACAAATGTGTCTTTAATAAGTTCCATAATGCTGAAGGTGTCATCATTTGTCTATATGTGGATGATATGCTAATTTTTGGCACTAATTTGAAACAAGTGAAGTACAAAAAATGGTTATTGTCAAAGAATTTTGACATGAAAGATATGGGTGTGGCAGATATTATTCTAGGTATAAGAATAATGAGAGACAATAATGACCTAACATTGTCTTAAGCTCATTACATTAAAAAGATTGTAATGAAGTATGGTAAGTCAGATTGTATGCTAATGTCTATGGCTTATGATTCTAATCTAAAGCTAGTACTTAATAAAGATAAGTCAATAGTATAAAATGAATATGTAAGGGTGATTGGATGTCTAATGTATGCTATGGTGTTTACAAGGCCGGACATTGCTTTTGCGATTAGGATGCTAATCTAGTTTACAAGTAATCAAGTAAAGAACATTGGTATGTTGTTCGTAGAGTTATTAAGAACTTAAAAAGTATAATGAATTATGGCATTTGTTATTAAGGTTTTCCTTCGGTTTTAGAAAGGTATACAGATGCTAGTTGGAACTTAAATAGAACAAATCATACTTCTATAACTGGTTGGATTTTTACAATTGGTTGGGGTGTTATTTCTTAAGGTTTTAAGAAATAATCTTGTCAAGCATGCTCAACCATGGCAGTTGAATTTATAACATCTACCACCCAAGAAGCATAATGGTTGAGAGATTTACTTTATGAAATTCAGTTATGGCCTAAACCAATGGCATCGATCTTAATACATTGTGACAATGAAGCAACGGTATCAAATGCATATAATCAAGCATACAATGGAAATGGTCAATATATTGGACTTCAACATAACATTGTAAGACAAAAAATTAGTGATGTTATAGTCATTATAAGTTATGTGAGTTCTTTGAAAACTTAGTGGATCCATTTACCAGAGATTTGAAAAAGGATTTGATGATAAATACCTTAAGAGGGATAGGTCTTAAGCTTATCAACTAAATCTCCAATAGTAAGAGCTCGCATCGACTCTTATGGCTAACCTACAAGTCTTGGGTACTGACCATTCTACCATATGGTGATTGTAAGCACAAATTTATATTTTCCATCCTAATGTGTATGGTGCTTGGCTCTCATAATGTGTAATGTACGGTTGAACAAAAGTTTTTAATATACCCATAACATGTATACGTTGAAGTATTATAATTACGTGGATAGTTCCGATGGGGGTTACCTATGTGAGTGGAAGTATGGCCATTTCTAAGAGTTGAAGGCTTAACTTTGACAAGCACTCATGAACGGATACAAAACACAAGGCTATAAAGAGTGTTGGAAAAACTAGATACAAAGCGAGCAAGGAAGCTTGTGTGTGTTTAGTGGCCAAACTAGTGAAATGAAGAATCGATGATTCAATACTTGGTCAACCACTCAATTCAAACTAAAACCAACCATACTCACTAAGTGAAGGTTTAAATCTGCAGGATACATTCATTTATGACAAGATTCTCAAAGTTGTTGGTATTTTGAAATTTTGAAAATAGTGAAGGATTGTTGATGTATTTTCAAAATGAAAGATTGTCTCTTCAAATGAAAAGTTATCTATTCATATTATGTCTTATAAATGAATGGTTGTAATTTCAAAAGGCAATTATTAAAACATCATTTTATCCAAAAGTTATGTTTTAATGCAATATGTCTTTTAAATAAAGAGGTGCCTTAATGAAAGGTTTATATCTTTGAAGAAGAGATACTTGTAAGCCTACATAAAAGACTTGCTGACAACCATTTTGACACATCAAAACAAAAACAAAACAAAAGTAGAAAAATCAAAAGCAAAAGAAGTGTTGAGTTCTGAAAATTAACATGAACACTTTGGCTCCCATCAACTATAAAAAGCGTCCGAATTTCTTATAATCTACATGTTATAGAAAGTAGGTTCTAAGGCAGAACAACTTTACAAACCCTCGGGTGTATCTAGTGGTCTATTCTTGTAAAGTGCAAGATGAAGTTAGATGTTACTTTCATTGTATCCCTAAGGCGGTTCATATTATTTCCTTTTGCATACTGAGTGATGGAGGCAAAATAAGTCTTGAAAGTAACGTCTATTGACAAGGCTCACCTTGAAGTCAATTTTATCGATTCTTTGAATTCCATCAAAAACTCATTTACACTAACACTTGATATCCTTGATTGTGTTGTTTACTTGATATTCTTGATCAGTGGTTCCAAGCATTTAAATGTTATTTTCTTATATGCATTTAGTTTGTGTTATTGTTGATTAGGATATTACTTTGCATGATTGTATGTATTTATTTAACACTGATGCTTATTGTTCTTTATTTGTATTTTCTTTATATCAATATTTTAATTCCTTTCTCATTCTAGTGTACATTCAATTTAAGCCTCTTTATAAGAAAAACAAAGCCAGAAGTTGTATGCTAGGGTGTCTTTTTTTTTTCTTTTTTGGTGTCAAAAGCTAAAATTTATATCTTAAAATCTCATCACCTAAGCAAAACCTTACCTTTTCACCTCTTATTTCCTTAAATTCCAACTAAATAGAACATAAGTAAGCATATACCTAAACAACTTCTGAAAGAGGCTGAAGATCAAATCAAAATTCCTGAGAAATTTGATGAAAAGATCTCCTCTTTTACTTGTGATTTTGATTTGCTTTTATAAACATAAACAAACTTTTTTTTTTCTTAACAAATGAAGGTTATTATGGATATCATGTTATATCCACTTGATTACACTTTCTTTACAAGAACCACCACTTTGATTGTAGTTTAACGACAAAAGTTATTAGACTTGTCAATTTGATTTTTTTGAACAAGGTTGTCCAATTTTCAAATTATTGGATTCAATCTTAATTATATCCAAAACTTTAGGATTTAAGTGAAATTTACTGTTTTACTTGTTACTTTTTGTTATTTGTTTTAATTTGTTTTTAGTTTTTATTTTTTCCTTTCTATTCATTTTTTGCAAAAAAAAAAAAACGTATCAAAGCCTTGACCGAGAATGAACATGGTGGAAATAGAAATGGTATTTACCAAATCCACCTAATTAAATAGCTATGATTTGTAATTTTTGTATATTTCATAATCATACTACTTTTAACACTAGTTTCTTCTTTTTCTTTTTCTTTTTTGGTACATATAAGAAAATCAGTACTAATATATAAAGTTACTCACTGAATTAAGCAACAGATTATTTTTCTTACATGTAAGCTAAGTTTTCTATTGTAATAACTAAGATCTATTTATGTTTGTGTCCATGTAGGTGCATGAACCGTTTTTTTATATTCCCGTTTCCTTTAGCTTGATTTCCAACCTACACTCATTATCTCAATATCTTCAATATGGTGAATCAATTCAAGCATGGTGGAATCATCAAAGAATGGAAAGAATACATGCAGTTTCTTCCATGTTATTTGCATGTTTAGGTATGTTTGTCAAGCTTTTAGGATTTAGTGAAACTGTCTTCGAAATAACACCGAAAACCCAATCTGTTTCTAATGATGAAAATGATGTTGAGAAAGTAGGAAGGTTTAGCTTCGATGAATCTCCAATTTTTATACCCATCACAGCTTTGTTGCTAGTGCATTTGATAGCACTGGCTATATGGCTACTTGGGTTGCAACCATTGGCTCGTGGTGGAGATGGATCAGGGCTAGGAGAGATCGCATGTAGTGTGTGGGTGGTGCTAAATTTTTGGCCATTGGTGAGAGGGTTATTTGGCAAAGGGAAATATGGAATTCCATTGTCCACATTATGCAAGTCAGCCACTTTGGCATTGCTTTTTGTACAATTATCTAAAAGTACCTTTATGTATTGAAATTAATTGTCAACATGAGTTGTAATTGTTAATTCTATGAATATTTTAAGGAGAATATTTTAGTATTTTCTTTTTACTGTACTTGTACTCCAATGAAGTTAAAGGTTAGAATACTTTCTTATTTGCTATTTACTCTACTTGCACACCAAGTAAGTTTAAGTCTAGTTGGCTATTATAAATAACCCCCTATGTAATTCTTTATTTTATCATCAAGCAATTTAGTTATATGCTTAGATCTTGAATATTTTCTACATGGTATCAAAACAGTTCTAAGCTTGTACTTGAAAAATCACCATCACAATTTTTTTTTCTTCTGTTCATCTAAAACTACATGGTAGAAACCAATTTCATCATTCCAACCGTACTAAGAAATTCCATTGTTCCAACCGTACCATGCAACCCATCACCAATTATTGTCCACCAATATAATTCTATGTTTCCTACAAATATCACACTAGATGAGACAAATTACTCATTATGGTCTCAACTCACGGATATGCATATTAGCACCCACAACAAAGCTAGATATCTCACCGGATAAGGAAAAAAACCTACACCCGAAGATCCTAATCTTGGAACATAGATTACTAAAGATCACAAAGTGAAAAAATTAGCTTATTGACTTAATAAGTCCATTGCTGATGCAGTGATTTATTCGTCTTCCCACAGCCAAGGACATATAAGAAGCAATATCAAAAACCTTTTATAATGGATCAAACAAGACCTTTTTTTTTAATTAAACTAGAGATCTTTCTCTACCAAACAAAATGGTCAACCATTATCAACATATTATAATGAACTTGTGGTTATTTTTCAAGAAATTGATCACAAGACTATCTTGCAAGAAGGAACAGCAAAAGGCATAGTCTAATTGCATTCTACGATGGCTAGGCTTTGAGTCCATATTTTTCTAAGTAAATTTGATTTTGAATTTGATCAAGTTTGTGTAGAAATCTTACAAAACGATCTAAAACTGGATCTAGAAAGCACGTATGCATATGTCAGGAGAGAATATCAATAAAGACAAATAATGGGATGCTTCGTCTAAATCTTGCTGGCTAACTAAACTCAATATAGTAATATGACATGATGTGATATATGGACATCACAAAGATAGATAAAAGCAATTAACCACTTTAAAGGGCACAAGCGAGTCTACATGGAGACACGATTACTAAATGGATTGGATCTACATATGATGAGATAGTAATTGGCTTTATGCTAGTGAGAGATGTTGGGATGAGCCTTGTAGCCAATTGGGATTGATTAAGGCTTGATTCAAATCATGCCATAATATCATTCATGTTGAATAATTAGAAGTTTTCCTTCATCAATAAAACATTAATTATAATGGTTATAAGTTTAATTGGATGAAATCCATGAGATTAATATGCCTTGCAAGGGAACTATAATAAGTTGCAGTTATGAGATTCTTATGTATCAAAGCATAACCTCTAAATGTTCTTGGTCGATGTATCATTGAGACTGGACATTAATAATGCCTAGATATTGGTACATTCTATATTTCTTAGTAAAAAGTAAGTAACCAATCTCATAAGTTGAAGTATAGAGATTTTTAGAACTAGAGTATAGGTGTTTACCTAAGAGAGCAAGTTCGCTGGACATGACCTACCATGAGAAGTGCATTTGGTAATACACTCAAGTGTCTATACAATACTTCTCATGTATCAGTTGTGTAAATACTCTCTAAACTTAAGACACCAGGTTATCTTATGTGTGGAATACTATGTTTAATTTCATCCTTACAGGTGCCTAACCAAGGATGCCAAAATAGGATACTTTTGGGTATAGTATGAAGCATGTGAAGGCAAATGAGTGATCAAGATAGAAATCATAACCTCGGGTGTTTTTAGAGGACATATCCTATTAATTCTTGGTTGACATTAGCTTATAGAAGTCTTTGGTCAAAATGACTTGGAGATTATGAAAAGAGTTTCATAAGTCTTTATAAAGCTAATGATCTAATTACAAGAATGAATATGAAGGTCAATAAAAGTAGACACTGCACCATGCTCTTATCAACTCTGAAAAATATGATGAGAGAATGAATTACACTGATAAACTATATATTGAAAGATTGTCAAAGAATCTTTTGACTCTCTTAACAATTAGGTGGCCATGATGCGTTACTAGATACTAATCTTAATCTATGGAATTGAATTTTTGATTAATATTATAATTTAATTCCATTACCAACTTATTAAGAACGTAATGGATCACACATAAAAGTTGTACTATGAATTAAATTGAGAGTGTGATGATTTAAGTTGAACTTAAATCATCCTCTAGGTCTTAACTTCTAAAGACTTAATTAAAATAGTTTAATTAAATGTAAGGTCAATATTATAAATAGTTATAAAATTAGACCCTTAATTGCGAACATGACAAATGGAAATTAATTTGATTTTAATTTCCAATGGCTAAATTACAAGGGTTTAATTAAGTGATTGGGTCAATATTATAATGGGTTATAATATTTGACCCTTAGTTGCAATTATGGGAGTTGTTTAACTTAAGTATAAATATCACCTTTAACTACGTCTCACATATGACTATGAAAACCTAGTTGTGAAAAACAACAAAAAATTCTCTAACCACCTTTTGTGGTCGAGAGAAAAATCTTTTGATGAATTTCTCTAAAGTGATATGGCCTATAGTGTGTGTTAAAAAAAGAATGATTGTTGTCCACTCTGCTAGCACAGAGAGTAGTTAAAAATTCATACCTTGTTGAAAGTTCAAGTGCAATTGTGTGGAGACCATTGGAGGCCAAATGTTTGGGTGGCTTGGGTTCTTCCTCCTTTTGTGGTGTACATGGGCTTGAGTAGAAACAAAAGTAGTGCCGTATCTTCTCTCAATCAAGTGGATTTGCCATCGTGATTATGGTGTCACTTGTCTAGGTGATATTTTGATTACTCTTCCTAAATTTTGTTTGTATTAAAACGACCAAAGTCATCCATGGGCGGTGGCATGGCAAGGTATGTTTAAGTTTTTATTTTTCGCTACATATGATAATTGTTATCTTTGACTTTCATGCCATTCCAACAGTGGTGTCAGAGTCTTCTTTGGCTCGTTTTAATACAAACGATGTCTCATTGTTGTTGATTCAATGTTTATATTTGATATGAGGTGTTCGAGTTTAAGCTAGTAAAGATTTGATATTTTTTAAAATATGTTTTGGAACTATTTCAATTTCCTGGACAGATTTAATTAGTGGATTTTAAATCTTAATTTTGGATATACTAATCTGAGTTTTGTTTCTTGATTTGGTTAGATTAAGAAGTGTGTAAAATGCACAAATTAAATTCATAAAACCATATTCAAGTTCATGATGTTTTGGTGCAGTTTAAAGGGCAAAATTTGATTCTGTCTAACAGTTGTTGTGGTTCAATTTTCAATATCAGAATGGTATCTAATGGCCTTGAAAAATTTTGAAAAAATCATGGAAGCAATGTACTTTGAAATAGTTCTAAGAAGGATTGCTGACCAAAGGTGAATGGTGGTGCAATAGCCACAAACTCATGGTTGAAACCATTGTTGTCAGCAGTTGTTTCGAGTCACGATTTTGACAAATTCTAGCAACTTAAAAGGAGCCAAAATTTGTGCAATTAGTTGCATTTATTTGTTGAAACTTTGAGTTTTGAAAGAGTTCAAATATTTCCAAAATTCGAAGTTCAAAAATCAAGGGATTTGATCCCTAGGATTTTGGCATTGTCAATGCCACCCAAGTAGCTGAAAAAGTGATTATGTCCAGAAGACATAGGTCACGGTTTTTGAATTTTTTGGACGGCTTACTTGCATCCAAAAATAATGAAAAATTAATGTGGAAAGGCTCCATATGTTAACTAACCATGAAAAAAAATTGGGGATTAAATTCCCTGATTTAGAGCATTAAGATCATAATTATAACTGCACCATTACTGACTATGGCAATAAAGAGTCATAGTTTTGGGGCGATTTGACCAATCAATTTACATTCAACAATCGTGAAAATTTGATATGGAATAGTTCCTTATGTTAGCTAACAAAAAAAAAAATTGGAATTAAAATTCCTAAATTTAAGGCCCCATAAAAACTGAAAATTGTGACTGCACCAATGCTGCTTGCAACTGACTAATGCCATTGTTTTAGCATTGATTAATTGCGTAAATTGCATCCTTAATGGGTGCAATTTAAATTACAAATTGACTATTGGAATATTTATAGAAAGCTTCTATAAAAGATAATTTTGACATTTGATTTCTTAAATAAAAGATGTTAGGAATTAATTTATGACCCCCGTAAATCATGGAATTTGATTCTTAAAGTTATGAGAGTCAATAATATTTAAAAGCTGATTGGATAATTATGAAAATAGTTTCATAAAGATAATAAATTCAGATATTTGAATTAAAGAATTTGATTCCTTAAATTAAGGATATCTAAAATTTTTTGTTGATACCAAAAATTAAAGAATTTAATTCCTAGAATTACGAAAGTCAAAAATAAATGAAGGCAAGTCTTTCATCATGAATAAATTTTCGAAAAGAAGTTTGAATAAGATACAAGATTACGTTAAAGATTTTCTTGTCTTAGATTTGATCTAAATTGCCTAAGGAAGATTAAGTATTACAAGACATGCAATTTTTAATTAAATTGGATTAGCAAAAAAGTTACCTAAAATGTTTAGGATAACAAATAAAAAATGTTTTAATTCATAATAAAAATTTAATTCTAATCCTAATAAGAATAGTTATGAATAAATTACTAATTTTGGTTAGTAATACTTACCATATATGAAAGAAGTTTTCATATATAGAATTAAATGGTTGCTCGAAAATTTGAAATTGACAAAATTCAAATGCTGAAAATTGCTAATCTCAAATACCTCATGTCACGACCCGAAACTCCCCATCGGGCCCGTGACAACCGCCGCGAGGCCTCGACAGACATTCTTCACCCCGAATGTCGATTGAAACCTCGCAAGGCTTAGCATCAACTTTCGCATCTCCCCGGTGAGAAACAGTTATTAAATCTCGCATTTCAAAAAAATCATAAGTCATTTTTAAATAAGAACAATAAAATATTATTTTTTGGCTCACAGGGGTATTTTTCGTAATTTTTGGTCAAAAATCTCAAAACTTGCTAAAAATGTAGTAGGTAAGCAGAAAATATATATTTAATGATTTAAAAACAATTAAGTATCTAAAACGTTCATTTGAAAGCAAATTGTTGACAACTAGTACTATTCAAAAATAATAAATAAAATATTCTATTTTCTCATAAAATAAATTTTTATAGAAATATTCGTAAATAATTTTTCGCACATGAAAGTAAAGTAAAAATTGTATGAATAGAAATACAGATAACCAAAATATAAGTTTTGATCTGCAATGACACGTGGGCTCCAATTGACCAAGAGGATGTAAGACTGTGAACTCTTACTTTTTATAATGCAGTTCCGAGCTTAGTTCTCGTCTTATTCGACTATCTACAAACTGTCCTGAGCCTGAAAAATGTATAGGAAGAAGGGGTGAGATTTTATAATCCCAGTGAGTAAATAGATACCATCTAAAGTATCTAAAGCCGAGTAAATGGAGACAATTAAAATAAGTCATCATACTGTAATTTCATTACCTTTCAGTTCATTTAAACCAAATAAAATCAATCCATATAAATCGAGTAATCAACTTGGCTTATGAATTTCTTAAAACTTTGGTTCGTGCCAAAACTCATACTCAGTGATACCTTGCGCAGGGCATCCAACCGAGTCCGCCAAGGTTGTTAAAATTTCATATACACTTAAAATATATCTTTAGTTTGAGAAAAATACAGTCGTTCCTTGGCGTTGGCTGAGTTCCCCTTCACGTGGTGGTTTACGTGAAGTGAACCCTAAGCTTTACCCTAGGAGATACCCTACGCGCCTCTCCGTTCGGGGTAATAATATAATGGAGTTTACCGTGCCCCTCTAATAGGCTGGTCCACGGAACCCCCTCTGCAGTAAATAATTAATATATAATCCACCAATCAATAAAATTCATTCTAGCATGACATGGCAATTTATCGCAACCTAGCCTCTCAAGGCTGAATACACAATATAAATAATT
>NC_030850.1:11516639-11677843 GCF_000208745.1 Theobroma cacao
GTTGCTGACCCGACTATGTGCGAGTAGGAGTGCACATAAGCCGTTGCTGACCCAGCTATGTGTGAGTGGGAGTGCACATAAGCCGTTGCTGACCCGGCTATGTGCGAGTAAGAGTGCACATAAACCATTGCTGACCCGGCTATGTGTGAGTGGGAGTGCACATAAGCCGTTGCTGACCCGGCTATATGCGCCTAAGCCGTTGCTGACCCGACTATATGCGCATAAGCCGTTGCATATGAGATGATGATGATGGGATGGTGTGCATGATGATGATGATGGGATGGTGTGCATGTTGATGATGGGTATATAGCTGTAAATGCAAATATGTAAGCATTTGTTTTGTTGGAATTTGGAAGTTTACATGTGTTACATGTTGCTATTGTTATTTTAGCAGGATAACTTGTTTTAAGGGAAAAATGAGACTTTTTCCTTGATGTTCTGGTTCTCGCTGCAGCGAGAATGAAGTTCGCTACAGCGAGAAACTTTCTATCCATTTTGCTAACTTGTGGGTTTTTGCCATATATCCCATTTCTTTGGTACCCTAGTTGAGCATGGATTTTTGTAAAGTGATTTACTCATGTGGGGTTTACATGAGGGGTTTAAAGGAGCTAAAACAATTGCATGGTTTTGAGAAAATGAATGCATCATGATTTCGATAAACATTCCTTATGGTATGCTTGTTCCCATCTTGTTCACTCACTGAGTATTGTACTCACGTTTTATAAAAATTCATGTTTTCAGATCAGGTGACTATTGGACCCTAGATCGAGGAGTCCCCGTAGTGCATCTCCTGGGTATGTGTCTGACATTCGATAGTAATCTTTTTTATTGTAAATGTCTCCGCTGGAAATCATAGGTCCTTTTGTAGTGTGAATACAATCTAACAATGTGAATATGTGTATGCAGTGTAAATTGCTAAATACATGACTAGTATAGTGCATGTATATTATTATCGATAATGCCATTGTGTTTTGGCTATGTTCACACCCGGGAAAAAGTGTGTGTGTGTGTATGTATGATATGATAAATTTGTTAAGCAAAGGTAAATGGATAGGCTTGCTTGGGCTTAGTGAGTTATGCTCATTGAGCTCATGCGCCGGTCATGGCCCGGGAAATTGGGTCGTGAGACCTTTTGATTGGGAATCGTAAAGGAGTTAGTAATTCTTATCTACATGACTAAATCACTTTTCATGCAAAAGTGAATGACTTGGCATGTTCAAAAAGTCTTATACATATAGATGTATACAAACCATTGAACATAAAATACTATGGCAAACGTTCTTAATTCATTAAGTTTACATAAGACTAAATTGAGATTTTGTCTTGTATACTTAAAGAAATATAATTTGAATACTTGAAATGTTCAGAGAATTCAAATATGAGATCATATGAGCTATATAGTATGAAGTACTCTTATTAAGATATGATCTTAGTGAAGATTACCCTTACTTATTAATTAATCATTCAAAAGATAAATGGAGATTCATGTGAAATGGAGCTTTCTTATGAATAGAACATAGAGATATTTGTTCAAAGAAGAAAACAAATTCTTATAGTGATATAGTGATATGATTTGGTCCATATCTCTCCAATATATATGTAGCTAATTATATTATTCCAAACCAATACAATTCCAAACATACATTGAGATGTATGTATGTAACATCATGGAATATTCAAAAGAGTTGGAACATTACTCTCACATAGGATCTTTGATTTAATGGGAGCATGATGACACTAAGAAAGGAGTTTCTTTAGTATTACATGGTTACATTGGAATCTAACTCTTAAGATTTTGCATAGAGATACATAATCAAATATATGAGAACTCTATAGATTTAGTAGGATATATTGGAGATGTATTATTCATATGAAATAAATCTACTAAATATGTTTTTCCTTGAAGTTACACACTTTGTTCTATTAAAAGGGATCCAAAGGGTTGGATTTAATAAAATGTACAAGTATTCTTATCTCATACACATGAGGAGGTTAGTAGTAGTGAATACAATTTTTTAGTGATACAATTACATGGGATGAAATGTGTATACAAAGAAAGTGCCAAAATTTAAAAAATAGCAGATGGCACAATGAAAAGTGACAAATGCATATGATGCATGCAGCATAGTCTAGTTGGAATGGTTCCAAAGAAAAAAAAAGGACTATGTATATGTATATAATCAAAGTCATTTACAACTTATTAAAGGCTCAAATAGGAAGATATTTAAATTATTAGCTCATGAAACTAATATAGCAATCTAAAATTGTAAATGTAACAATGAAGCCATACTAAGAGAACTCGGGTCTCATTGGATCTAGATATAGTAATATGACATGATGTGATGCATGGAAATCACAAAGATAGATAAAAGCAATTAACCACATTGAAGGGCACGAGCGAGTCTACATGGGACACGATTGCTAGATGGATTGGATCCATATATGATGAGGTAGCAATTAGCTTTGTGCTAGTGGGAGATGTTGGGATGAGCCTTGTAGCCAATTCAGATTGGATAAGACTTGGTTTAAATAATGCAACAATATCATTCATGTTAAATGATTAGAGGTTTTCCTTCATCAATAAAATATTAATTATAATGGATTATAAGTCTAATTATATGAAGTCCATGAGATTATTATGCCTTGCAAGGGAACTATAATAAGTTGTAGTTATGAGATCCTTATGTATCAAAGCGTAATCTCTAAATGTTTATGGTCATGTATCATTGAGACTAGACATCAATGATGCCCAGAGACTTATACATTCTATGTTTCTTACTTGGAAAGTCAGTAATCGATCTCATCGGTTGAAATATAAAGATACTTAGAACTAAAATGTAGGTGCTTGCTCAGAACAGCAAGTACACTAAAATGACCCGCTATAAGAAGTTCATTTTGTAATACACTTAAGTGTTTATGCAATACTTCTCATGTGTCAATTGTGTAAATACTCCCTAGACTTGAAACATAAGGTTGTCTTATGTGTTGAATGATAGGCTTTGATTTCATCCTTACGGGTGCTTAATCAAAGATGCCAAAACAAGATGCTTTTGGGTACAGTATGAAGCATGTGAAGGCAAATGAGTGGTTAAGATAAAAATCATCACCTTAAGTGTTTTTAGAGAACATATCCTATCAGTTCTTAGTTGACATTAGCTTATAGAAGTCTTTGGCCAAGGCGACTTAGAGATTATGAAAAGAGTTTCATAAGTCTCTATAAAGCTAACGATTTAATTGCGAGAACGAATATGAAGGTCAATAAGAGTAGACACTACACCATTCACTTATAATCTTTGGGATATATGATGAGAGAATGAATTATATTGATAAACTGTACACTGAAAGATTGTCAAAGAATCATTTGCCTCTTCTAACAATTAGGTGGCCATGATGCATTGCTAAATGTCAATCTTGATCTATAGAATTGAATTAATTAATTAATATTACAATTTAATTCCATTACCAACTTGTTAATAACGTAATAGGTCACAAACAAAAGTTGTACTATGAATTAAATTGGAAATGTGATGATTTAAGTTGGACTTAAATCATACTCTATGTCTTAACTTCTAAGGACTTAATTAAAATAGTTTAATTAAGTGTAAGGTCAATATTATAAATAGTTATAATATTAGAACCTTAATTGCAAACATGACAAAAGGAAATTAATTTGATTTTAATTTCCAATGGCTAAATTGAAAGGGTTTAATTAAGTGATTGGGCCAATATTATAATAGTTATAATATTGGGCCCTTAGTTGCAATTATGGGAATTGTTTAACCTAGGTATAAATATGACCTTTAACTACTTTTCACATATGACTATGAAAACCTAGCTGTCAAAAACAACCAAAAATTTTCTAGACACCTGTTGTGGTTGAGAGAAAAATCTTTTAATGAATTTCTTTAGAGTGATATGGACTATAGTGTGTGTGAAGAAAAAGACAATTGTTATGCACTCTGTTAAGACAGAGAGTAGTTAAAAGCTCTTACCTTATTGAAGGTTCAAGTGCAATTATGTGGATACTAGGGCTGTGCAATCGGTTAGTTCAGTTAATTCGGTTACTGGATATCTAATAACCAAACTCTTATACAAAACTAACCGAAACTGAACTAAAGTAAATAAATAACCGAATTAATCGAAACCGAACTAATTCGGTTAGTTCAGTTCGGTTACTGAAAATCAAATTTAATAATTTTTTTGGTTTGTATACAAAAACCGAACTTAATAAATAATTTGATGTACTATTGCAAGGGCTCCATAACTTAATAAACTGAACTTAAAAAATGACAGGGGCTTCCATTCAACAGAGATATACTTCACCAAGAGTCCTGTTACTACAAAATCCATACACAAAATGTATATTAACAATTATCTTTCACATGCACAGAAGCAATGGCAGGAAATCTCATGGCATAAAATAGCCCAACTGCATGACCATGTTGGCGATACCTTGACAATGTAGGCATGTAGTAATATAAACTTTAATAGGGCAAAATTTCTATGTTCTGCACTGAAAAACATATCAATGTTAAATGCCAAGAAAATAACATGCTAAATTTCAAAAATGTCTAAACATCTAACTCAAGCATATAAAACCATAGATAAAAACAAGATGCCTAGAAAACAACAATCACTGTCAGACACTAGATTTAGAAACATCACAATTCACAACTGGCACAAAACACCCACATATGGCAAGCAAGTGCCAGCATCGTATATTAACTTCTAATACAGAAATAACAAAATATCTATACATTAACTTCCAAAGAATAAGACACAAATAGAAATGAAAAGACAGGATGATCCCATGTTTCTTTTAGTTCTTTTGAAACTTTTCCACATATGCTTGCAATAGAATAGGTAATGTAATGGGTCAACAAATTATGCATAAAATGAAGTAGCCTAGATTAAATTAATAATAACATTCCAAAAAGAAATTTTCTATCAAATTCAACCATTGAGATGACACAAGACATTACTAACAAAAATACATACTAGCAAAAATAGACATTACTAACATTAGCACTAGAAGCACTCATTTCCATAAGTAAGAACCAATATATTCTCCAGTAGCACCCCCATCTTTTCTTCTGAGTGTCACAAAAAATTTTAAATAAATGAATGTCACAACCTTGTCCAATTAACAAAAGTATACGAAAAAAAGAAATCTAAGTAATAGAGCTGAAGTGATTAATTATTATTATCTAGAATTCGTACTAATTATTAATGCACTGTAATTTTTTGTAGTCTTCATATTCATTAATTGTATTTAAAAAGAAGTTTGCCAAAAGGAAAAATGAAAACTAAACAAATTATTATCAATAAAGACTAAACTTTGTCAAAAATAAGATAATATAAAATTGTTAATTTGATAAATATTTAAGAGTATATTTATCAAGTACTAAACATTACTTGATTACCTTAAAGATTATTAAGTACATTGTCCACTGCAATCTTTGACAACTCTACAATACATAAACAAGAAAGTAAGAAATAAAGCAATTACATATTAACAATTGAAACAACAAAAATAAAATGATTATATAAATAAAATACTTACCTTCATCAACTTTCTCAAGCTCTGCCAAATCATTCTCAGTGTCATGAAGATAATAAGAAGGTCCACGTAGCTAATCTTGAGCACAAATAAGGGCTTGCACCATCTTAGGCATTAAAGAACTCCTATATGCATCAAACACACGACCACCAGTGCTAAAAGCTTATTTCGAAGCAACTGTGGATGGAGGAATCGCTAATACATCACAAGCTAGTAGGGCAAGAGTAGGATACCTATGACTATTGAGTTTTCACCAAATAAGAACATCAAAGTCATCACTATCGATTGCATCAAGCTCATTTAAACTCAAATACTTCTCCAATTTTGATTTATCCTCTTCCCTACCAATTGCAATCTTATATCTTTTAAATTCATTCAGAAGAGCAAAACTAGCACTGGAGTCAATATCATCATCCACTTCAGAAATTTGGCTCACTTGGGATTAGCTATTGTCACCAACTTTCTCAAGAAGAGGTTGTACATTTTTTTTGTATTCAACAAGCAACTCTTCCATTGTTTTTTTCAAACTTACACAAATCGGTGAAGCCTGCTCATTCGAATACATTTTCCTCAGACAAAACTCCACAAATACAAGTTTCTTCCTTGGATCAAGAATAAAGGCAACATAAAGCAGTTTATTCATTTTTTCTATATTTCCCTAATACTTGTCAAATTTCTCTTGCATTTTCTTTGCCATTGTTTACAACTCAACATCAGCATGTCTTTGTCTATCTCTCAAAATGCAATAAATACCACAAATATCATCAAAAAAAGTATTAATAGTGTCATAAGAAGTACTTGAAACTTTTACTATGAGCGTGTAAAAATGTTTCAAGAAAAGATTCAACCTCTTAACATTTTCCCAATCCTCATGTTCAAGTATCCTATCTCCCATCAACAAATCAGTTCTATACTGAGAATCGGCTTCCTCAAATAAAGTAAAGGCTTCTTCAAACTTTTGAGCTTTTTCTAACATCAAGTAAGTGAAATTCCATCGAGTACTAACATCCAAACACAACAAATTTTTTGATTGAATATTTGCAGACTCAACACATTCTTTGAACTTTGCTAACCTAGGAGGTGACTGTCTCACGTATTTAACTGCCTCTCTAATACAAGCAATTGAATCATTCATTTCCTTCAATCCATCAATGACAATGAGATTAATGATATGTGCAATGCATCTCATATATAGAAATTTGCTTTCTAAAAAGCTATTTCCTGTTAAATTCAATTTTTTCTTCAAATGTGCTATTGCAACATCATTGGAACTAGCATTATCAACAGTAATAGTGAAAACCTTACTAATCCCCCAATCACATAAACATTTATCAATCATTTTCCAAATGGCCTTACCTTTGTGACTATAAATGGGACAAAAGTTTAAAATTCTTTTATGTAATTTCCAATCATTGTCTATAAAGTGAGCAGTAAGACACAAATAATTCTCTCTTTGAATTGATGTCCATATGTCTGTAATCAAAGAAACTCTAAAAGAAGATGTTCTCAATATATGCTTGAAATGGTTCTTTCCATCAACAAAAAGGTTAAAGCAATCTTTAGCAACAGTCCATCGTGATGGCACAATAAATCTAGGATATGAAGTTTCTACAAATTCCTTAAATCCTTCCCCTTCTACAAATATGAAAGGCAACTCATCTCTGATGATCATCTTAGCTAGAGACTTTCTAATGGCTTCTTGACTAAATTTCCAAGTTCCTATTGACTCATCCCCCGATTGAAAAGCTAACTCAGTTTGAGAAGAATCATTAGTAGAACTAGGAAACTTTTTGCAAGAATTCATGTGATTCTTCAATGAAGTTGTGCCATTATATTTAGAATTAGTAGAAAGTACCCTATCACAATAATTACATCTAGCTTTTTGTTCACCTTGATCATTGATGAATCTGGTGAAGTGTTTCCAAACTTCAGACCTCAGTGGAAGTGTTTTTCGTTTTTTAGAATTGACAGCATCACTTTCATTAGTGGAGATTATAGTTTGTTGTGTAGTTTGTGTTAGTGACGATGACGACATGCCAATAGGAGGAACAGGCTGCGTAGCAACATCACTAGGAGTAGGAGCTGGATTATCGCTTTCACTTGCCATTTAAATCTTTAACCTATCACTCAAAAAGAATTAATTAATTAGCAAATATGTTATTTAAGAATGAAAAATCTATTAAAGAATCTATCATTAATAGCACATATTAAAAATACATGAGCAAATATAAGCATTTAATATATGTGCCACTATTTTGGTTAATAGAATTAGATAATATCAATTTTGAAAGTTGGCAAGAGGAATCAATTTCATATCTTAAACATGCTCAACAAGCCAGCCTGATTTGTCTCATTCTATTATCTACAAAAGCTAGCTCACTCAAAAGATTCATCTTAATTATCTCTGGATTATTCATATTCCATAATTTCAAGTCACATTTATGAATAATAAATTTTTGTATTTACTGAGTGGACAAATCAAGCTTGAGAGGTTGTTCTGGTTTCACAACATTTCCTAAAATTTTATGAGTGAGATTAGATTTCCAATGATTGCTCTCAAATTTCGTGTAGTAGTATAAAAAGAAAAATCAATTTCATCTTGTTTACTTTTAATTACAAAGCTTTAATTGGAAAAGTCATATGGTTCCACACAAAGGAGTAAAGAAGATTCTACCAATTTTGTAAGACAAATTGGTTACTAAGATGCATTGTTTTCCTAGCATGTTCAAAACTTGGTCGGTAATGGTGGTTGAAACTCAAAGTTAGGTACAAGTAAGTAAACCAAAAGCTCATGTATGTCAAGCAATGAACCAACGCACTCTCATATCTAATCGAAACCTAAACATTTTTCAATACAAGTGGCTTTTAAAACTGAAAGCAGAAGATAATCGAGGCCCATAGCTAGCTTAAATTAAATGAACAGTATTTGTAGAAACCCAAAAAAACTTACCAATAACTTGATGTGGGAAAGCCCAAAAAGGTGAAGCAAGAATGGTAGTGACTGGCAGCGGCAGAAGTAAAAACCAGAAAGGGTGAGACCGTGAAAGTGGAGATGGCAGTGACCGGCAATTAACAGAAGTAGAAACCAAAAAGGGTGAGACTGTGAGACGATGAAAGTGGAGATGGAAGACTGAAAGTCAAGGGACGGCAATGATCGACAGTTGACTGAAGAAAAAATCAGAAAGGGTGAGACCGTGAGAGTGGAGATGGAAGTTAGGGGACAGGTGGACGGCAGTGACCGACAGTCTGCAGAAGCAGAAACTAAAAAGGGTGAGACCATGAGAGTGGAGAATCTGGAGATGAAAGGTAGGGGACGGTAGTGATGGGCAGTAGGCACTAGGTAGAAACCAAAGGCCAAAAGAATTTGGTATTCAGGTTTAGGAATTTTTTAAGGAAAATTTCCAAAATACCCTTTTTGGGTTCGGTTAGCAATTTCTTTAATCGAAACCGAATCGAAATAATTTTATTAACCAAATTAACCAAACTAAATTAACCAAAAAATTGAACTAACCGAACTCAGTTCAGTTCGATTCTGTTATTTGATTCGATTCTATTTTGCTCACCCCTAGTGGATACCGTTGGATGTCAAACACTTGGGTCGCTTGGGTTCTTCCTCCCTACACGAGCTTGAGTAAAAATAAGAGTAGTGTCGTATCTTCTCTTAATCAAGAGGATTTGCCATCGTGATTACGACATCACTTGGCTAGGTGATATTTTGTTTCCTTTTCTTAAATTTTGTTTGTATTTCAACCACCAAGGTGTTCCATGGGTGGTGGCATGGCTTGGTATGTTTAAATTTTTATTTTGCCCTACATGTGATAATTGTTATCTTTAAGTTTCATGCCATTCCAGCAGAAAAGAAAAACACTAAGAGTGAGAATGAAAATGAAAAAGACATGGCAATGCTAGTTAGGAAATTTAGTAGGACATGAAGACAAATTTTAAAGCTAGGAAACCTATAAGAAGAGATGTACCTAAAAGTAAAATATATAAAAAACCACTTGATATGTTTTGATTGTAAAAGGCCTAGTCACAAAAAATATAAATGTCTCAACAATAACTTTAGGAATAGTCCATGAAGAAAAGGATGATAACAACTTGAAGTGATAGTGATAACTCTCAAGATAAGGAAGATAATGAAGTTGCAAACCTATGTCTCATGGCACTTGATGATTACAAAACCTAAGAAGGATAACCATATCTTTAGCCTTCACATTTCAATGGTGAAAACTTTCATGCTTGGAGATAAAGAATGGGACATTTTATAATTTCAAATGATTATCAAACATGAAAGCAAGTTGAAGATGGTTCATACAAAATAAAGAAAGACATGACAAATTGAAATTCATATGATCTTGATTTGATTGAAATCAATGCCAAAGCCATGCATATCTTTTTAGTGCTTTTGAATAAAGTTAATACAATCAAGTTCAAAATTATGGAAATGCTAAGAAGATATGGGACAAGCTAAAAGAGCTATGGGCAACCATTTGAAAGAGAACTAGAAGAAGATGATTTCTTGGATGAAAGTTCATCAAGTGAAGATGAAGAGAATCTCAAATTTCAAACTTCAAGACCAAACTATGAGGTAAGCTCTTCTTCTCATGAACCACATATTCTTACGGATAGTGAATTGACAAATATGTTTGAAGACTTAACTTTCACATATCAAGATCTACGTTTAAGTCAAAAGGAGAAAATTTCAAATCTTAGACTTGAAAATGAATCATTTATGAAAGAAAACAATCAATTGAAAATTAATGTTGAAATACTCTTAAGAAATTACGATCAATTAGAAAAAGAATATAGGAAATTGAAAAACATTGTCAAAAGAAAGGAAATATAAGAAGTTAGCAATAGGAACTCTGTTGAACAAATAAATTCCTATTGCATTCCTATTTAATTCATTATCTTGTACATATGTTTGTTGAGACTAACCTTCAAAGATCCAAAGCAATTTGAATACCATATAAAAATGAGTTTTGTAGGTATGAAACCCAAGGAAGAAGAAACTCAAGGTTGAACACAAAAATGGGTGATATATATTTTTCTTACCCTTTTAATTTGATGAATGCTTGACTGATGAAATTTGATTGATTATGAAAGCATTAAGTATTGTTCATGTTGCATTAGCTTGAAATTATTTATGATTGGGTGTTGATTGTGCAAAATTGTTTGTTGCAAAAATGTGAGCATGAGATGCACTTACACTTGATATAAATGCTTTGATGGTTTGAGCTTAGCATACTTGACTACTTAAATTAATTCCATCAATGTGTGTCTATAAAAGAAAATTATTTGTCATGCTTGAGCTTATGTTGATTTATAGCTTGAACAAGTTTGTCACATGTTGAAGATGCTACTATGACTTGTTCTTGATAAAAATGAATGCATGAGTAAATGCTTGAATTTGTTGATCTTATGTGCTTGCATAAATGACATTATGTCTTGAGAATGAAATGCTTATATGGTCATATTGATTAAGTCATTCCTTAAGAAATTGAAATGTTAAAGTGCTTGATCTAGAATCGATTTTTGGAATATGCTCTATAATTGTGCTTACTTGATTATTTCAAAATTGATCTCTTGGTTATGCATATGGAATTGGTTATGATGAACACATTGAACTTCATGAAAATATTTTTAGTTCATCTATCATTTTGATCAAGTGACATGCTTACATGATGTCTCATCTTACTTGATCCTAAGATTTGAAGTCTATAACTTGACTTGGATAATGCTCTTGAATGAGAAATCTAAATTATCAAGTTAGATCATGATATGTTGTGTTGACATAGCTAAAAAATCATTTGAATGTGCTTTTGAATGTTAACTATGTCTTCCTTGAGCTTAAATGATTGAATGATTTGGAGACTTATGTGCATCCAATCTTAGTTTATAGGCTACCATGAATGACTTGGTTTAAGATGAAAAATGGCCTATAACTTAAGTTAGCTATAAATACCTAATTAGTCATGGATGAATGCTTATCTTAACAATTGGTATTCATTAATGCTTGGATGTCTATACTTGATATGTTCATGAGTTATGTGCTTTATTTCCAATATTTCATGACACTTGGTATCATTCATGCATCATTAAGAAATAGTATGCATGAATGAAATTCAATGCTTGTATGTTCTTAATAAATGCATAGTCATTTTTTTTTAAATTGAAACCTTACTTGCATTTTTATGAACATTATTGAAGCCATAATTAATGAAGAGAGCCATGTTATTACATGTAATCATGCTTATGTCTACTTGATCATACTACTCTCTTGTATGATTACAACAAGTGCAAAATATCTTGGCAATGGTTCATTGATAATGATCTTACTTTGATAAGAAAACTTCTCCTTAATTTGATAATTTATACACAATTAGGAGAATCTTAATGAAATATTTGCTTGAAAATATTGTGAAATAAAGGTAACCAAAAATGACTAAATGATGATATTCTCGTGATGATATGCTTTTGTTGAGATAATTCTCTCATAAATTGTCATTGTTATATAATTGAGAGAATTTCTTTAAAATGCTTGATTGATAGTACTTGGACAATGCATGATGAAAATTAAAAAGGTGCTTAATGCAAAAATAATATCTTAAACATGCATTGGAACTAATATGTATACAGTTCTTGAAATTATGAATGTTTGAAGCATATATTGAATATTTATTTAAATACTCATATTTTTCTAGTTCCATGAATGTTTGAGCATTTGATTAACATGTTGAAAATCCATTGTAATACTTATCTATCTTATGCTCATACTTTATTCCCATATTTATCTCATGATCCATCTAAGAGAAGATAAGATTATACTTTAGTATGTTAATCATTAAATATCTTCTCTTTGTTGAAATTGATCTAGTGAATGCTTAAAGGGGAGATGACCTTTGACATTATCTTATGGTTCTTGAGCATTTAAAATGTTTAAAAATGATCTTGGTAAAATCTCAACAAGCTGTGTTAATCGCTTTTGGTAATGTCTCTTAAACACCATATTACATTTGTGCTTGAATAATGATTGCTATACTTCATACTATAGTTGTCTATATATAAATTTATGAATATATTTGCATGATTTCTTGAGTATCTAGTTAAATGAATATGTGAACATAGTAGCATATAAAGTTCCACACATATCAAAAAATCATGTTTACATTATATGTAGACTTTTAAATGCCTTATATTTGACGATGCATATTCAACTTGGACTTACAAGATAAAATGTCCACACTTTACTTATAAAAGTATATCTATATGTGGCTTCCTTGGTTGATCAATTTATGATATATTCCATAATGCCTTGATTGAATACCTTACATGGAAGTATATCTTGGTTGGGAATATCTGTATGTGCCTTAATTGCAATGGTTGAATATAGTTCTTCATACTTTACTTGATATCTTGAGAAGAAATATGTTATGATCTTTGAATACACTAAGTGAGTATATTTCCCTATGCTTTGCTTGAATATATATTGATTTGGAATATATCTTGATTTAATACTCTCATATCATGATGATTGGATATATTTCTTGGTCTATTGATTGAATATTTTCCTGGAAATATATCTCAATGTTTTGATTTGATGGTTATAGATCATTATTGAACTTAATGCTTATTTATACTTGTTGATTATCACTAACCATTTTACCTTAAGTTCAAGTAACACTCACACTTCGAAAACATTTTTTGAACTTCATGCATATATTAAGAGGGAGAATCTATTTAAAGTTCATACTCAATTCTTATATCCTTCTCATTTATACTTAAGTGTCTTCAAGGGTATAAAGACTAATTAAGTTAAGGGAGGTTTCAAGAAATTTGAAATGCAATATGCTCATGGTTTTGTCATATTAAAAAAGGGGAGATTGTTAGCATTGAGTTACATCATGTTTGATTTGACAAAATTCACATGCTCTCTTAAACTTAATGTCAAACATCTGAAATTGTCTCAATTATCTTTTTAATCCCCTAAGGTTTTATGCTTGTTTGAAAAACCATACATTATCAAAAACCATCATATAAGCTTTCAAAAAATTCACATTCAGCTCAAAATGCAAAAGCAAATATGCCTTGTAATGTTTTTTGAATATAAGTACAAGGAAAAGAAGAAGTAGCTAGAGAGAAGCATTAACAAGCTAAGGAAACTTCAAAACACAAGCCGAGAGTCCATCCTAGAGAAGCTCAAGTCAATTTGAAGGTTGAAAAAGTGCAAAACTTGAATATCATAAAGCCCAAGTCAATTAGAAAGGAAACCTTGTTCTAGAAAGATCATGAAAATCAAGTTCAAAATAGCCATAGTCGACTACAGAGGAAGCGTAGTCGACCATGTTTCAAAATGATCAAGAAAATCAAGTTGATGAACAACCATAATCGACTATAAAAAAGGTATAGTCGACCTTGACAAATCAAAGGCTAGAGGAAGTCAACTTTAAGAAGCCATAGTTGACTATAAAAGAGGCAAAGTTGACTATAAAAGGCCAAATTTGAAAAACACACGCCCTTTAGAAGTGGATCAGCTAGAGAAAGATTATACTCGACTATGGAAACCCTAATTGAGAAATTTAAAGAATATAGTCAACCCTTGGTACATTGTAATCAATCTTTAAGCTTCAAATTTGATTCAAACGTGTATCTAACAGCTCCAAAACATGCCCTAGCTATAAGTAGATGCATTTGAGCCATTTTGAAGAAAAGAAAACCTAAACCAAAGCTTCAACCCTAGAGAGATTACCCATAAGCTCATATTCACTCTCTTGCGTGTTTTTAATCTTCCATCAAGCTTTCAAAGTTGAATCTTTACTTCAATCCAATTGAAATTTCTTCTCTTATTATAAACAAGCTTAAAGTTTTAGCATGCAACCTTTGTAGAGATATTTTCTTGTTAAGATTTTTACTCCATTATAAGGGTTCCAACTTAACATTGAAAAGCAATCTTGTAAATCCTATCAAAGAGCAAGAATCCTTTGTGGATTGTGTGGGTTACCACTTGATCCCGTAAAAACCAAGAATCTCTTTGTGGATTGTAAAGGTTATTGCTTGATCTCATGAAAAAATTGCTAGGAACGATATGATTAGAGCATCAACACATCAGAATAACAAAAATTGAAATAAAAAAAAACCATGCCTCCTACTTTTGGATCACCTTGGTTGTTTAATACAAAGTTAAACATCATAGAAAATTAGAAAAAGGTTTTTACCTTTCCAAATAATATTTTAATCAAATGAATTCCTTTTGGTGCTAAAAAACGTGAACACCTTCTTGTGTGAAAGAATCTCAGCTACTCAAATGTTTGGCCTTTAATGTTGCACATAGGATTGCAATGGATCTTTCATAAGGAAAAACCTTTATGCCATGAGCTTGTGCTAGCAAGTGGACAATTACTTGTCCTCTTTTCTTCTTTGATTTACAACAAAGAATCAATGGAGAAGTTTTTCAAAAAAACCTTCTCAAAAATGATAGCACTCAAGAGAAAAAACTATTAGTTATTTTTTTTTGTTACCTTAGAAAAGAGTGGCTATAAAGTAATATTTATATCAATGTTTAACTAATTAAAATTTACAAAATAAGTTCTTAATATTATAACAATTATAACATTTAACCAGTGCCTAATTAAACTCTTTTAATTAGGTCCTGAGTAGTTAAAACCTAGAATTGGATTTAAGTTTAACTTAAATCATCACACTCTCAATTTAATCCAAGTTGCAACCTTTGTGTGTAACCCATTAGGTTCATAACATGTTGGCAATGGAATTGAATTATAATATTATTAATTAATTAATTTAAATGAATCATATTCAATTTTAAATTAACTAATTCAATTCCATAGACCATGATTGGTATCTAGCAATACATCATGGCCACCCAATTGTTAAGAAAGTCAAAGGATTCCTTGACAACCTTTTGGTGTACAACTTTTCAATGTAATTCATTCCTTCATCATATATCCCAGAAATGATAAGAGTTTGGTGCAATGACTACTTTTATTGACCTCCATATTTGTTCCTGTAGTTAGGTCATTAGCTTTATGAAGACTTATGAAACTCATTTCATAATCTCCTAATCACTTTGGCTAAGGATTTGATTAAGTTAGTGTCAACTAAGAACTAATGAGATATTTCCCCTTGAATCACTTGGGGTGATGATTCCTATCTTGACTACTCATTTGTCTTTATATGCTTCATATTATACCTAAAAACATCTTATTTTGGCAATCTCGGTTAGGCATCCATAAGGATAAAATCAAAGCATAGTACTTCACATACAAGACGACTTTATGTCTCAAGTTTAGGGTGTATTTACACAATCGACACATAAGAAGTATTGCATAAACATTGAGTGAGGTACCAAATGCACTTCTCATGACGGGTCATGTTTAGTGAACTCATTCTCCCATGGCAAGCACCCACATGCTAGTTTCAAGTATCTCTATACTTCAATCTATGAGAGAGATTACTTACTTCATAAGTAATGAACATAACATGTGTTGATCTTTGAGTATTATTGATGCCCTGTCTTAATAATACAATGTTTAGTAACTTTTAGGAACAACGCTTTGATGCATAAAGATCTCATAATTGTATCTTAATACAATTTCTTTGCAAGGCATATATAGTTCCATGGGCTTTATCTACATAAGTACAAAAAATAATTAAATCATAAACTTATGGATAAATAACTACCTCAATGTTATTTTGAATATCTCAAAATTGCATTTCCCATACAACCACAGATTGGCTTATAGGGCTTATACGAACAAAAAAAAGAATCCCGTTGTGGATTGTGTAAGGGTTATCGTTTCCTGTTAAAAAATAAAAATCCTTGATAGTGGATTGAAATTCCTTGATTACTAAAGGAGTGAATGTAGGCATAAAAACCCGAACCACTATAAATTGCTTATGTTTCTTTTTAGTTTCCACATTATTATTTATTATTCATACTTGCCTTAAGAAAACAAATTTATATTGATTGATTGTTTTCTCTTAAAAAAATATTTTTCTTTATCTTTCATAGCTAGCATTTATTTCTAAAAAAATATTTTATTTTGACTCATTATTTTTATACTTAGTGATTTATTGTAGGAAATTTATTTTTGATATTAGGATATATTTTGGGTGAAAAAGTTTTAATTTTTACACTTAGATTTTCAAAAAAACAATTTAACATATCAATTCACCACCCTTTTGATATATTGCATATTGAGACTTCTACACTAACATAACTTAAATATTTCATAGGGATTGAGGTTGCAAGATCGAAACAGGGGATTTTCCTTTTACAATAGAAATATGTGTTAGATCTCTTAATCGAAACTGAAATGCTTGCTTGCAAACTAGTAGACATGCCTATAAAGATGAATCATAAGCTTGGAATTTTTCCAAATCAAGTGCCAACGACAAGGGTCGTTATCAATAGTTAGGTCGGAGATTAATTTATTTGTCATACAAAAGACCAAATATAGCTTATGCTATAAGTGTCGTAAGTTAGTTTATGCATGCACCAAGTGAAGAACATATGAATGCAGTATATTGAATCTTAAGATACTTGAAGAGTCCTCTGAGCAAAGGTTTGTTGTTCTAAAAAATTGGTATCTTTGATATTGAAGAATTTATGAATTCTAACTAGGCAAGTGATCAAACAGTTAGATGATCCACATCTAGTTATTTTACTTTTGTGGAAGGTAATATTGTCTCTTGAAAAAGTAAAAAGTAAAATGTTGTGGCAAGATTAAGTGCAGAAGCTGAATTTTGAGGTATGGCTCATGCAGTATGTGAATTATTATGGATTAAGGGTGTTATTAAAAAGTTGAGAAATGAATATGCAAAAGCAATGAATCTTTATTGTGATAATAAGGTAACCATTGAAATTGCACAAAATCTTGTACAACATGACCGCACCAAATATGTTGAAGTTGATCGACATTTCACCAAGGAGAACCTCAACCAAAAAATTATACAATTTCCATTTGTCCAATCTAAAAGTCAATTGGCTAATATTCTCAAGAAAGCAATTTCAAAGAAGGTGTTCCTTGGTATAATCGACAAGTTGGGCATGATTGATATCTATACTCCAACTTGAGGGAGAGTGTCAGCATAACTTGTAATTATTAGTTTAGGAATATCTTGGGCAGAATATTTCCCTATTTTCTGTTACTTTTATTGTACTTCAAGGAAGTATAGGGTTAAAATACTTTTTTATTTACTATTTACTTTACTTATACACCAAGTAGGTTTAGGTCTAATTGGCTATTATCAACAACCCCTGTGTAGTTTTTTATTGTATCATCAAGCAATTTAATTCTTTGTTTAAATCTTGAATATTTTCTACACTATTTCTCTTTTGTTTTAAAATATATATTTATAAAAAGTTTTTATTTTCTTTTGGATAATTTGTAAATACTTTTAATTGACTTAGAGATTCAATATGTATTTCAATATTATTTTCCTACCTAATTATGAGGTTGTTTTTATAACTTCATTAAATTGTTATTAGAGACAAATTAGAGAGAAAGAAAGAATGCTTTGTCTTGTATGTAAGTCAATAAATATAAATTTTTTTATATTACATATAAAGTGATTTAACACTTGATCACCTTCATGTATCATGATGATAAGACCACTAATGATCTTAAATTATTACATTTGGTGTTATATTTAGGAGTGTGCAGCGGTAGGTTGCAACCGGGCAACTGACCGCAACCGTCGGTCGTTTTGATCAGCCTCGTTGGTAGATCGGCTTGGTCATTGAGGGGAACTCCTTTCCCCTTGAATCGACCTATTAACCGATCAATAGTTTTTTTTTAAGGGAGGAAATACAAAATTACCCTTCATTAAACCCCCCTTAGAGTAGCAGTTCTGCTGGTTGCTGCCTTTATTTCCCCTTTCCCCTGACCCCTCTATTTTTTCCTTCCCTTTTTGCCTCTCCCTCTCATACTAAACCCTAAACCAACAGCCACCAACCAAGTGGGTTCTCTTCCATTCTTCAACTGGTGCTTCATTATCATTTATTAGTCCAAATTACTGTCATTGTTAGTGCAAGGTAAACCATAGACTTTTTTTTTTGTTAGTTATTTTGTGAAAATAACAAAAGAGAGAAAGCTTGAGAGATTATGAAAAATCGAACTGAAACCGACCGAACCGAAGGCCATTAAAACCTACCAAAACCAACTTTAAGAACAATGCAGTTTGGTTGGTTAACTGTCATTAATTTTTTGGTTAGTTTTACAAAAAACCGAACCGATATTTGCTCACTCCTAGTTATATTAGATTATCACTTTCAAAATCATCGTTTTTTTTCTTGAAAAAGAAGTTTTATTAAAAATTACAAAATAATACATCATTATAATCTTCACCAAAGATCAAAATAACATATCTACACACAAACATCAAAGACAAAGATTGAAACAACATCACAAGTATAAAAGATCACCCAAATCTAAAGTTCATGTAAGTATTAGATAAAACTTTGAAAAGTTCTATATGTTTAAGAAATCAATAGTTAGTTGATCAAATAGTTTTATAAAATTAAATATCATAAAGAATTTGAGAAAATAAAGAGAGTCAAGTAAAGGTAAATGGAAAAATTAATGCAAAATGTAATGGAATAAAATTTAGAATTTAGGCCAATATAAAAACTCAATGGGGTATAATCAAAATTTATGAAAAGAATGGTTACCTTAAACCCATAGGTGGACTCACGTTGGAAGGAATGGTGTCACATGACACCACTCACTTCCTAAAATGTTTTAATTTTTATATTATTTAGTTAAGGTTTAGGGTAGTTAATATACTAATGAACCTTTTTTTTTTTTTTTTGCAATTTTATAAGGAGTGGGGTCAAATACTCCAAATAAAAATAGTTTATTAAAAAGTAATTTATGTATTAATATTTAAATACTATAAGGGAAGACAAAAAAAATTTCCTTTTATAATTTAAGATTCTATTAAAAAAGTCAAAACTTAAACTACTCTCTCTATCTAAAAATTCAAGTCCTTCCTTTTTTCAATCTTAGCTGTGTTTTTTACTCTCAAAACAACTCATATAGACTTCAATTTTAAGTAATTTTCAACTAAAATTAAGTTTTTAAATACTTTATGTCTAAATATTTTTTGATTAATTTGATAATTTAGGTTCATAATAATAATTTAGCTAATAAAAAATAGTATTGCATGTCAAATAATATTTTGAAATTATGAGTCTTTCTTTTTTTGATTTATTTTGTAGATATATTATTTAATTATTTGAATTTTGTATTTAATTTTATGTGGTTTGTTGATGCTTAGATTTAGTTTTGATTAATAAATAAAAAATTGTTAATTTGTTAGTTACTGAACTTGATAATTTATTATGTAAGATCATATTTTATTTAATTTTAATATTTTAATTTATGTTAATGAGTACTAATTTTTAACAAGTTTTATAATTTGAAATAAATAAGTCATAGAAAGATATTTTAAAAGAAAAAAATTGTCTCATAAGACCCAAATCTCTGATAATAACAAAATTCTATTAATGATTATACTCAAAAATATTCTTCTAAGCAAAATTGTGTTGAATTTGATCTAAATATTCTTTCAATAGAAAATTTTCTAAATCTACCCCTGCTTAAACCTATGCAGAAGAAAGTTATAAAAGGGTGTAATAGTTAGGAATTGTTATTATAACCGTACAAGTGCATCGCTGACTTGATGGTTGCCTGATTTTTATGTTGGATTAATAGTGATTAAAATGTGTTAAACAAAGTTATTTATATAATAGCGTAAAAGTTGTGAAGAAAAAAAATATAATTTTGATATTATATTAGGTGCTGGACAATGACTGTAGCTTTTAGGGATTTAGCATATTTAAGTGCAATTAAGGGAAATTAGGATGAAGGTTTTGGCTTTTGGTATTAATTTTTAGGTTGTTAAGGATGAGTAGGGATTAACCTAGGCTCTTGATTTTCCTTTCTCCAATTTGTAAATATATTTATTTGACACAGTGTTTGCCTTTCGCCTCTGAATGCAAATTAGCAAAGGGTGAAGCCAAATAGAGAACTGATTCCTTGTAGTTATTTTTTAGGGTTAATCAATTAGTTGATGCTTATCCTTGTGTTTTTATTTATTTTGCTAACTTAAAGAGATTTTATTAAGATTCCTAATTAACTCAATGTTGCAAGGATTATCAGTGATCCTAGTCCTTCAGCGAGAAGTTAATGCATGTCCTTTCTATACTCCCTTAGCGCTTGAAAAGAGGTATCATACACTGGACCGTCGCTAGAGATCGTTGGTGATCAAAATAACAAGACTGCGATTAACTGTTACCTCTGAACAAATGCTTCAAGACGATCCATCCACCATTGTTTCTGTGCTTGACTCTTTTTCAAATTAAGCTTAATTTGGATGATTAGTTGTGAGAACAGATATACACTTTTTTTTTTTTAGATTTCTGCTCTCCATGGTTAAAATTCAATTCTAGCAAAAAATAATCTGATGCATGCAAAATTGAAAATTCAAAACTCAAAATTATATGCATGCAGGAGGTAGTAATAGAGTTGTTCATATGACCGGATTAAACATAGTTTTTAGGTTCAAATCTGACCTATTATTAATGTTGTCGTTTCATTAATAAGATTAAAAATTAATAAAAAAATTAAAAATATTAGATACATGAAACTATATATTAAAAATTACCTTAAAAATTTCTTTTTTTTTCTCTCTCTAACTCCCTCATCAAGTTCTTTTCTTTTTCTCCTCTTTTTCTCTCTCTCCAACTCCATCATCATAATCTAATGTTTAATTTTAAGTTTTTAAAGATTTCTAGTTTTAGGAGGTAGTAATATTTGGTGAATTAATAGTGTATAGAAATAATTCATTGTTAGTATATCAAATATAAATCCATAAAATATACAGTGTATACAATATGGGTTGATTGCTATTTTCTCTTTATATATCTTGAGACAAGTAAAAATGAAAAAGCTTATTTACATTAGGCATAATATCCAAAAAAACTCTTAAATTATTTAGTAAAATTCAAATAAGTATTTATATTTTTATTACATTCAATTAAACTCTTATATATTTAGGTTGAGTCAAATAAGTCCATTATATTTTTATTTTGAGTCAAATAAGTCCTTATAACTAATGATTATCTTAGTTAAAATGTCATTTGTCATTTTATACCGTGTGACGCTAATGTATCACAATTGATGATAATGTTGTATGTTGACATACTATAATTGATGATGACATGATATACTTATTTAACATAATAATATGATTATATGATATTTTTTATTTTTTATATCAACGTTATGTTAATATCATGTAGATATAAAATAATTAATTATAAAAATTTATTTAATTTAAAATAAAAATATAGAGATTTAATTGAACGTAATAAAAAGATAATGACTTATTTAAATTTTTTTAATAATTTAAGAATTTATTTAAACATTATGTCTTGATTTTACACTTTTATCTCCTCTATTTATCTTTCACTTCACAAAATTTCATTGATTTAATTTAAATAATATATTTATGAAAAAAATGTATGATCAAATAACTTACTTGAAAAAAAATACTTGCTAATAGTAAAGAATAAATAAGTGTAGGTCTTATCTTCTTGCCCAAAAAATAGAAGGCCCGGGTGATCCGTCTTTTGACCCGAGCAGCATCCAAGCAAAAAATTTAAAAATTTTAAAAAAGGGAAATTGCGGTTCCCTTCCCTCGATATTTGGCGCCTTTTCTTTGATTTCATGACCTCCCCATCGTCCCCCTCCAAAGAAGCAACAGGAGAAAAACACTTTACCAATCGCCACACACGGCCTTCGCCTCCGAAACGACGCCGCTAGAACGTGAATTCTGAAAGGAGGCTAAAAATGGTATTACTCCACAACCAAAATCCGTCTCGGAAGAGGCCCTCCTCCTCTTTTGGCCCTCCTTTTCCTCCGGCCAAAATCCCCAAATCTCGAAACGACGGCGTTGCGGTTGATGCAGTTGAAAGGATGGTTTCAATCTTAGCTGAGGGTGGTTGTACTTTGATAAACCCCTTGGGCGCACCCTCCCTTCCCGCCGATCCCTACAAGCTCCGCCGCTACCTCTCCGGCCTTTTTTCTTCTTCTTCTGAGGATCGCTCCCTCTTCCTCTCCGGTTTCTCGTCTTATATTCAATCCTCCTCCAATCTTCGCAGGTCTGTTTACTCTTTTTCCATTTCGATTTTTTTTTTTCATTTCCCCCAATTTTTATGCGCATTTTATCTTTTTTTTGCTTTAAAATATCTGAACCTAGCTTTTTAACTTCTTCAACGAGAAATTTTGCATTTTGCTTTTGGAAACAAAAGATAAATATGTAAAAGTAACAACCAACTACACTAGTATTTTCTTTGTGCTGCTGAATAGACCTGAGTACTTGGTAGAAGTTTTTTAGGCTAAGCAATTAAGCTGTTCTTCTCCTTATGTTTTGTCATCGATAGACTGAGCTTCTACTGGAAGATGTTTTAAGGTTTTCACATGATCGACTCTGTTGGTATTGATGAGCAAATGTCTCATATTATTACTGGAAACTAAATGCTTTCAGGGTTCTCATTTCATCGGATGGAAGTAGTTTTGCTCCTACTAGAAGTGAGAGTTTAGTCCGACATCTCTTGCTGGTTGCACCAATCCAATTTGACCTTCAGATTATGCTGCTTGAGAAACTTCCAGAATATTTTGACATTGTTTCTGGTGATTCACAAACATTATTGTCCCTCGAAGATGATGTTGCTAGGCTTATCATCAATCATCTTCGGTGGCTTGATTTTGTTGTTGATCCTAGTTCCTTTACCGATAAGTTAATGCAAGTCCTTTCCATTTGCCCTTTACACTTGAAAAAGGAGATCATTGGATCATTGCCGGAGATCGTTGGTGATCAAAATAACAAGACTGTGATTGATTCCCTTGAACAAATGCTTCATGAGGACCCATCCATAATTGTTCCTGTGCTTGACTCATTTTCAAACTTCAATTTGGATGATCAGTTGCAAGAACAGGTCTATCCTTTTCTCTTTAATTTGTGCTCTCTATGGTTTACATTGAATCCTTTGTTTGAATGTTGTTAACATTTCTAAGATGTAAAGGTATTTACTTGTAACAAACCAGCGAAATAGTTATAGCAAGCTTAATGCATCGACACTTTCTGCTCTTCAACATTCAAAATAATGATAAACCTGAAATAAAGTACTTTTTCTTCTTTTCCTACAATAATACAGCTATTGAATGCAGTACAAATTAAACAGCGATTCAGGATCTCAGGTTCAAAACTATACCTGAAGTAGAAATACAGGATTGGGAGTTAGTATCAAAAGTTAGAATTCAGGTTTTTTTTTTTTTCAGTTGCAAATAGCTTAGAAACTTGGTTTGAGGCTGTTTGGTTGCCGAGAGTGAGGTAATTATGTGCTGCAAATTGTAGCTTTCATTGATTTAGCAATTAAGTTGAACTAAGGAAAATCACGACGAAGGCTGTTGGATTTGATAAGTATGGTTTCTAAGGAGGAGGAAGAGGAGGAGGAGGAGGAGGAGGGATTAAAACATAGACAAATTGATCTTATGTTCTCAAAGCACTCAGAGCTAGGTGAAAATGTGCCCAACTTCACAAGAATTCACTTCAGTATTTGACAAAGAAACCTTTTTTTTTTATGTCTGCTGAGCAGCTGAAGTAAGAAGAGTAGAGCAGAATATAAATAGATCAACTTTGGTCCTCAAGAATATAAGACAAATGCAAAACAGCACATAAGGATCAAATAATATTGCTACACGGATGCAAGGCCCATGAAACACCAATACACTCATTGATAGGAAGGCTTGAATTATTCAGGAATATTGTTGACCCAATAAAATTGAGAAAACTCAAAAACTGAACCAGCCACACAATATTAAACGTAGATCACCATAGGAGTCCCAAATTATAATTTGGGTATTGGAACCAGCTTTCCTTGCCTTTAATGCAGTTTTATTTGTCCTCCCAGTATTTTTGGCAATTGTCTGTTGGCTTTCCTTTTTTTTGTATTTCTATTTATTGATTCCAACATCATTAGGGGCATGAGCACGACTGAATATTCTCTTTACAAATATATAATTTTGCTTTTGGAGCTGGCTTTTCCTTTCAAGACCGGAGAGATTTGACTATAGTCTTCTTCTTGACATCATTCCACGATATTTTCAGCAACCAATCAAAATGTTAAGGTGCTATGCTGCTTTTTTATATTGATATCTAATTTTTATTTTTTTCTTCACATTGAAGGTCATAACCATTGCACTATCATGCATTAGAACAATTGATGCGGAGCAAATGCCTTGTCTGCTTCGATTTTTACTGCTCTCTGCCACACAAGTAAATGTTCGAAGAATAATCTCACAAATACGTGAGCATTTAAAGTTTCTCAGTGTGCCAAATACTCACACATTGCAAAAAAATAAACTCAAAGGGAAGTTGCTTGTTGACAACACAGAGGCATCTATTCTAGATGCCTTGAGATCTAGTCTTCAATTTAAGAGTGTAAGTCATTTATCCTCCTTATTTGACAATACATGTTCTAATTAATTCACTCTTCTATATCTACCACTATCAATAGATACTCTGTCAGGAGATTTTGAAGGAATTGAATGGCCTTGAGAAACCTCGAGATCACAAAATCATAGACATATGGTTGCTTGTGCTATTGTACACAAATGGTGAGTCCATGCGAAAAAGCATTGAGAAGGTATTTAAGAAGAAAGTTATTGAAGGTTGCATTCAGGAAGTTATGCTTGATCAGTGCATTTATGGGAACAAGGAACTGGCAAAGGTATCTGTTGCTATGGTTTGCCATGAGGATCATTTCAACTTTGCTGAATATATTTCAGAAACTCATTTTGAGTTTATTTTTTTTTTACTTTTAGGAATATTTCCTGTCCTTGCTTTCTTTATCTGAGTACCTATTGGCATGCAAAGAACAAAAGGCAAGGGATTTTGGCATTTACATGTATACTCTTCTTTTTGAAGAGTTTGCTGATACTTATTCAAGACAGGAAGTAAGCATCAATATTTATTCTCTATCTGATGACTAAGTGCATTTGCTCCATGATATTTTCATTTGGCTTTGTGCAGGTTCTTGGTGCACTAGTCACTCATGTGGGCTCTGGTGTCAAGTCTGAAGTAAGTTCTGCTCTGCAGGTTATGGCTTCACTGGCCACAAAACATGCACAGGAATTAATTCCACTTTCTTCTCATATAAATGGTACGTAAACTCTTGCATGCAGATTTTTCTTTCTTGTTTGCTGCTATTGTTCTCTTGGTCTGTTCAATGTACTTTTCAGGAATCTTGGACTACTTGGAGGGACTGACTGTTGAAAATCTTCATAAGGTTTATCGCTGCTCGTTATATTTCTGCTCTTCTAAGCTTTTCAAGACCAGAGTTGTATGTGAGTTTCACTAGCATTCACACAATACAGGTTTACGAGGTCTTCAGCCATATGGCACTGCTAGCTCGCTCTAGTTCTGACTGTTTTGGCTCTTCCATTGCAAATGAACTCTTGATAATTGTTCAAAAGCAGGTATCTTGGACTAACATGTCTCTTTGTAATAGACAGTGCTTGAAACATTGACTTTTGTGTGCTATTTTTAGATGGTATCTTTCGATTTTCTGTACTGTAGACTTGATTGGAGGATCTTAGTAACAGGAAGTTATTTTGACTAGCATCACCCTGCAATTGGGCAGGTCAGCCATCCGGATCTGAAGTACAAAAAGATGGGCCTCATTGGAATCTTGAAAATTGTTTCATGTCTTGGGGATGCAAGTAATGTCACATTATCATCACCTTTTCAGGTGGGACCTGTTATCATTGTAATTCACAATCTGTGACCCTCGGTGACTATATTGTTATTTTGTGGTTGATCTTACTTCGAAAGTTGTTATTTTGTGGTTGATCTTACTTGGAAAGTTGCACTTTGCTACTAGATTTAACTATGTACATACTGCATGTGACATATGGGTGATCTTGATGGCAAATTGCTGTTGTTTCTGTCATTTTTATGTCTATTGGTGTAAACTAGATAAATTTATCATTAATTCCTGAAGGCTGTGGAGAAGCAAACAAAAAAAAAAAAAAAAGAGCAGGAAGCTGCTGAAAATTGTGAAAACTTCCTTCTAATTTTGTCTCAACTGTTACCCCCCAAAAAAAAAACTGCAGTCAAAATTTCTTTGTAGGAGGTTGATATTTTGAATAATTGCTTCGACTGAGGCATTACTGGCATTAAAACTGGTGATCAGAAAGTCTAGGTTAGAGCTTGGGGCATTTGGATTCATTTGACCACATGTATAGTTCCGCTGTCAGCAGTGCTAGTAAATCCAGAAGCAGTGGGAAGAACAGAGCTTTTTCATCAGTTACAAGGAACTTTTAGCAGGCTTAAAACATCTAAGTAACAGGACATCCTGAGTACTGGCTGATAACACAGAAGCTGGAATCACATAGAAGATCTAAAATCAAGCACTCATAGGTCTGAGAAATATACCTGAGACCTGAGACCGTACACCTTGCATGAGCAAATATTAGCAGCAGAAAGTTAACCTGTCACAGTAATGCATCAGCAGTAGAGAGATTGAAAGTTGTAGCTGGCTTGAAACAATTGAAACCCATGACTTCCAATGTTTAAAACCATAATAAAAGCTGAGATATGGATGAAGTTGTGGTCTCTGGATAAAGGATTATGGAAAAAGCCCCTATCTAATCTATGGCCACTTTATCAATGGGACTCAATAGCTACTCTAGGAAGCTATCAGAAAATAATTGCACTAAGGCCTCCTAGAGAATAAGACAGTTTAAACTGGCTGGATGGATCTCGGGTTCAAGAATGGTTGGGTATGCACAAGAGTTGGAGTGTTGATGAGTGTAAAGTACCACTCTCTATTAGGAAGAAAGTGGAATTAAGAGTTCATCTACCTTTTGCAGATTGCATCCACTGCTGGAACTATTATACTGGTTGATGCCGGCTTCTTAGCCATGTTTTTTTTCTTTTAATTGTTTGTCATATACTTGTAAGCATGGATTGCGAACTTTTATCCTTTTCAGGCAAATGTCAACTTGTATGGGAAGGTTCTGATCATTCTCTTTCCCTGTTGAGTAGCTTAGTATGTTTGAATTTATTTTTACTGTTCATTCACCACTGTGAGATCACTTATTTATTATTTTGAGAAAACAGAAATCAAATACTGAGGAGGCCTTGGAGCTCCTTGAAACATCCCTGGAATCTTGCAAACAGTTGTGCTTATCATTGATCTTCTTTTACGATGAACTGACTGCAATTTTGGAAAGTAGAACTCTTCACACTGTCATCGTGGACTGGTGAGACAACTTCAGCAATTTGTTATTGCTGTTATTTAGCTTGTAATTTGTAAGCATTTAGGAAGGTAATAAAATTACTTAAGTATTGCATGTGACAAAGTTGCTTTTGTTTTACAGGATTGGCAAGCATGTAGGAGAATTTGAATCTATTTTCCTGTCTGATCTTGATGGTGGCCAATTGCCTAGCAGGAATTCATATTGTGGTTTAGAAGGTAGGATTAAGAATACTGTCTGTGCTTTCCTGAAGTTGTAGGTAAAGTTATGTCAGACTATAGATTATGCTTTCTACCTTCTACTTCTGTAGGGGAGCTATGGATGAACTTGGATGGTGAAATATCTCCTATTTGTCTGAACATTCTGCCATTAGCTTCTTCTTCGCAGTAATGTTCTGTTATGCTATCCTTTGAATATAAATGTCTGTTTTCATCTTTCTTAGAGATAGTGTATGGTAAACTTGGAATCTTCACTTGCAGGTCTGCTTGTTTGCAATTTCTTCCTGCTAACTTTCATTTACTATCAGCTGTAAGTCCGTGCTGCCTTAGGCATCAGAAGTATTATAGAGGAAAGGATTTTCTTAAAATTGCTATTAATTGTCAGGTTGAAAGGTTGACAAATCAAGGATCTCTTGGTGGAATTGATGCATTACTTGGCTGTCCTTTGCTCCTTCCCTCGTCTAAGGTGAGATTAAGTGAAAAACTCATGTTAAGATCATATTTTTTATACCATTATGTGTCAGAGTTTCATGATGCTTTTGCATTTAAAATGATTATCTCAGTGCAAATTTACACTTCACATTTGGCCCTGTTTGAGTTCAGATCCTTTAACACTTTAAACTTCTTCAGACAGTTGTGATTTATTCTTGAAGTTTGCCAAATATCGGAAAATTTAAGACTAATGCAAAGTGTTGTGATTTATTCATAAAGTTTTCCAAACATTGTTTTTCTTGAAGGGACAATAGTTTTCTTCTCATTTCTCCATCACTTGCTATGCTTAGCATGTAAAACCAGCAAACATAATTATCACTTATCAGAACCAGAACAGAAAATGGCCCATTCATGGCTTTGGATCATCAGGTCAATGGTTCAGTGGCCATTAGGTCATTCGGGTCAATGATGGGTTAATAAAAACACTTTTAGATGTTATATAATATTACTCTAAAATCATAGATAATATATAAATAATAAAAATATTTTGAATAGTTTTATGAACAACAATCTATGAGATAAGAATTATCAAAATTCATTATAATTTAAAAAATTACAAAAAAAAGAAAAAGAAGTTGAGAACAATCGAAGAGATAAGAATTATAAAAATTCATTATCATTTAAAAAATTACAAAAAAAAGTTAAGGTTACAAAAAATAGTTTCTACCTCTTAGTTTTTTATTCTTTTAATGTTTGTTCTACTCTTTTTCTAAGAAAAACAATATTTGTATCAAATGACTAAACAATCTATAATTAATATGCAATGGTTTAGTTAGTTATGATTTAAAAATAAATTTGATAAATACATGTTCTACTCGTTTGGGTCCATAAAAACCTGGGGGGTCAATGTGGGTCAGTCAGTCTGACCACCAGGCTGGTGCTAATCTGCCAGCAAAGCAAGATATAGTCATCATAACTGAGAATGATGGAGGAAAGTGAAGGATTATATAAGTTGGGTGACTAGGGATCTTAATTGCTAACCTCTTAAATGTGGAAAAGTGACACATTGCTCACCTGACCTTGCTTTATTGCAGACTGACATTAGCGGCTTCTTTCCTTGATGACTGTTTGAAAGCTTATGCTTGCTCTCCTCTAAAATATAAAAATACTTATGTGGAGTAAAGTCTTCAGGAAAAAAAGTTTAATATCTATTAAAACAGATGAAGCTCAAATTTGTTGTGTAGCTTTAAATGTTGTCTAGGAGCAATGTCAAGCATGATTGGAGCTTGTGGTGTAAGAGAAGTTTGTATTAATTGGTAAAGATTGTCAAGAGGCTTTATCTAAGTGCAAAATGTTATGAGCTGTTATTCCTAATTTCTTAAACCTTTTTTGCTTGTCCCTTTCCTAATTATTTAGTTTGACCTTGAGGAGCACCCATTTTTACTTTGGACTATTTTATATTATGAGGTATTATCCTCCTGCACGTGTTTTCAGTCAAAATTCAAATTTATCTTGTAACTTGATGGATAAGCTCATGTGCAACTATTTGCAATTTTTGATGCACTGAATCCCTGCTAACACAGACCGTTTTACAGAGCACCTACTGTGATATAGGTCTTGAAGTATCTATGTTTCATATCTCTGCCTTTTGTTTTGAACACAGAGGTTCTAATTTCCCAAAATTCTGGATTTATATTTAATTTAGCTATATTTTTTTCATGACATCCGGGAAAATTAAAAAGATAGGAGACAGGTCTAATACCTCTAAACATTGTAGTTCTTATAAGCTTGCATACCTTGGCTTCCACAAAGTCTTTTCTTTCCTCCTTTTTTCATATATATCCCCTCCATTTGCATCAAGAACTTGTTCTAATTATTTTACCTCAATTGTTGAATACTTAAAAATTTAAAAGTTAGGGACAATTAAGGTTGCTGATTGCATATGCCTTGCAACACTTAGCTAAATACATCAAAATATACAGAGATGCACTGAAAAGGTTTTCAATGAAAAAAAGAAGGTAAAACCTTGGAGTATTTTGTGCTATATCTTACATTACATACAGTTTTGTTTAATCTGTCATAGCTTTCTATTTTGGTTTTATTGTCCATAATGTTTGATGGGACCACTTTGCTGACATGGATTTGGTTTCTGCAATTTCAGTACTACTCAGAAGCTGAATGGCTGTCTTTGACAGGAAAGCAGAAACAGATTATTTCTCTCTGTCTTTATTATGCAGTAAACTGGCTACGGGAACTGGTAAATGCTTTACTGTGAGATTTTGATTTAGCTGCATAATTGTCAATCATACAATTATGGTTTGTGAGTCTTCCACTGCTACAGCTTAATGCCTTCTGCACACAAGTAGCTGGAAGATTTGAATTTACAAGTCAGTCGACAAAAGAGGACATAACATTGAAGCTGTTAAAGCGATTGAGGAACCTAGTGTAAGTCCTCACATCTTCAATCCTTGTAAGTTTGTCCATTATCCTTAAATCAGATTAAAATATTGGGGAGAAACTGAGAGCAACTATGCCTTCAAGATTCACTTTGAATGTGCATTTCACTTGGATAATTAAATCCCCATTGGAGGTAAGGTAGACATAGGAACTCATCAGGGAAAAAAGGAGACATGTTGGGCATGACTTGTAACATGGAATGTAGTAAGGAAGTTATGAGGCTTCTTTAAACAATAAGGAAGATTGACCGAAAAAAAAAAGAGGAAGATTTGGCCAAAAAAAAAGAAGTTAGTTTCCCCAACTTAGCAACCCCCCTTCGCAAGAGGAAAGGATGAGGTTGGCTTAAAGCAAGTTTTCAGCTGGGTGTTCTCCATTAGGCCTGCTTTCCTTTGCATGAGTGCTAGAAAAAATGATAAACTTTTAGTAGTGGTCTTTTCTCCTTATCCATAGAATTTGGGGATGGAAGAACAATTATGAGATGATGGAAAGCATGAAGTTTTGATTATTCCCCCCATTAAAAGATACAACTCAGATTTTAGCTTGACATACAGCTATTTATGGAAACGTAATTATGTTGAGGTTTCTGGTAGCCTCATTGATTGTTATGAATTTCACCTTTGTTTGGTATATTTTTTGGAGTGTTACATATCATGAACTTGTAATCCTACATACTGATGGTAAGAATGTGTTGGTGCAGATTTCTGGAAAGCTTGTTAAATCATTCCATCAGAATGTGTCCTGTAGTACTACCTCAGCTCCATCTTCAAGTAGAGCATTGCGGATCGACGCTCATAAACCAACCAAACCATGTGGGGAATATGGAAAAGAAGAATGAGCCTAAGATGACACATGAATGCACATCCCCAAACAAAAGGAAGCATAAAAAGATTGCGAAGACCTCAACGCCAGGTACAGATGGAAAACTTCACCAGCCAACATTGATGGACGTGTTGAGGAAAGCAGGAGTAGAGACAAGCCAAGAGATGACAAATGAAGTTTCTTCAAAGGAGAGGACCTCAGCATCAGTAGATCGGCAATCCCATGTCTTTAATGAATCAGTGCTTATAGAAGTTTCTCCACCTGCACAAGCTCTGGAATCACAGAAATTTAGGTTCAGGCCTCTTTTATTGGAATGCTTCTCCATTTTGACCTTTTCAAAGGTATGTCTCCTCACAGTTTAACTGTCAACTAGATTGCATGGTTTCTTTCAAATTCTTTCAATTTTGTGTTTTAATGTGGCATTTAAATGAGTTTATATATTCATTGGCTTTACATTGTTTACATGATCTTGCAACCTCCTAGAGATGAATTATTGCATCTGAACTTCTCATGGCTTCATTTCCTGTCTATGCTTAAGTTGCATGTCCTCTTAAAATAATTGGATTGTTTCCTAACAATCAATAGAATTTCCTCTAAGACTCTTGTTTGGTATCCTGAAAATAACTTGCTGAAGGACAATTTTTTCTATGTAAAACATTTTACTAGAAAATCTAATATTTTCTGTTGTTGGGATTGTCAAAAATATTTTTTGTTTTTTGGATCATCTTGTAGAAAATATTTTCCGTCATGACCCATCTTCAAAAAAGAAGTTAATAAGTCTACGCAATACAAATTTTACACAAAAGTCATTGTAAGAGATTGAAAAGATGTAGTAATTTTGTTATTATATAAGAACTATAAACATTAGAGAAAATTTGTCCTTTTATTTTTATAAGAAAATCCCTCACAAATTAATGTTTGCTCCTTGCTTGTTGACCTAGAAGGTGCTGGGTTTGGACTTCTAAAATTTCTAAATGCAGTGTTGCATAATAAGGTGTATTTTTCTTGTTTATGAGGTTTTATATTATACTAATAACAAAAATGATTAAGAGTCATTGAATTTGTCTTTTCAAATGCAGAACCATGACTCCTGCTGCTCTGACCCTGTGGCTGAGGTACATTAATAATCCACATAGTTCTTTCTTTCCTTTTATTTATACATATTAAAATGATTTGGTGAGACGGGGAAAACTTGTTATTTCTGTGCAGTTACCCTTATACCTGTACCTCATTCATGATCTTCACTGCAAGTTGGATTACTTTGCTGCCCCGGGGAAACAATGCTCCTCGAGAAGCTTGAGTTCTGTTGCTTTTACCAGGATGACGTTGGATGAATTTCTTAGCAAAATTAGACCACTCTTTCCAAGTCTTAAGAGAAATTTAGATATTGCATTCTGTAGTCTTAAAGAAGGTAACATGTTAGTTTCATTTTGTCACTAAGATCATGATTCTATATTCTTGCAGTCATAGAACAAATGTACTGTAGGTAATGAAACTTGTCAAGAACACTGGAACATTCAATCTGCTGCTGCTCACAACCCAGATATAATCAACCTTGTCCCATCAAAATCTTCAATTTCTACTATGGTGTATAAGGAAGTACTTCATAGTTTCAGTAAGGTGAATACTCTTACTCTCACCTTTAATTCCGGGTGTATGCACATGTGTGTGCATCACCTTCCGACTTGACAAGTGATACTTTTATGCAGGTTATCATTCGGGTAGAAAATTTCCTATTTGAACTAACTGTTATATTATACTTCCTAAGTACAGTTTTTCCTTGAGCAGATGCTAAACCTTCCTGAAGTACAAAGGAATAAATCAGTTCTTTCAGATCTCCTTGAAGCCTTTCAGCCCAATGAAACATTAGATGCTGGTGCTTCAGATGTACAGCCTTGTCCTTCACCTGGTACAATAGAGTATTCATATCTTGGGGCTTGTTCATTTGTGGAAAGTATCCTCCATGCAGGTGCATAAGTCTTGCCTTTATTGCTGTTGTTCTTTCATATTTCTTAATTATCCTTTCATTTTATCAAAGTATCCTCCATGCAGCATGTTCTTTCTCCTTTATTCTGGCATCAGAGGCTCTTTTCACTCTGGAATCAGCTGTTACATCAGTTTTAAATGTCGTTGATAAGTTGGAGGGAGATGATGTAAACATACAGTCAAGGTTTAACCAGATCCTTCCTTTCTTGCGTGGCAAACTTGGATCGTCTGCTCAGAAACTTCTAAAGCATAAGTGGGATGACGAAAATCTTGAGAATGGCTGGAAGAACAAAGTGAGATTAATTACATTATGTTTTGCATGTCTTAGATTTCTTCATTGCAATTTCTTACCTTAGTGTACCGTGTAGTTATGCATATATATTAAAAAACTTGCTGTGTTTTCAGGGAGAAATAGTACAAAAGATACTGCGGATCCACTTGGAATATACTGAATCAACTGCTGATTTGCTAGATGAGCTTGCGTGCACAATTTTGCCACAGGTATTTGAATTTGTTGAGTAACAATTGTTGCATAAGCTTAATAGTGTACTGTAGAAGTGCACAAGTTGTCCTTTGTCATTGTGCTTATACACTGGAGATCTTGCAGTTTTTCCATGTAGCACCTCTGTCCAGTGCTTGAATTGCTCTTCCTTCTAGTAGAGAGTTGAGAGCAGGTGATTTAGACATGATGGGGGACAAGATCATGGTTATTGTGGCTCTATTGATAGTGTTGATGCAAGTTTGGAAATATATTGTTGACATTGCTGTGCCGGAGTTTTCTTGGTCATTTCCTTTACTTCAACACTTTAAAACTTGTGCTTGCATTTTCTCCACCTAGGGGGACAACAATATGGAATCTAGTCATGCTTATTGAAGGATCATATTATGTAGACATCTGTTTTGTTAATTTTATAGTATGTTTTTGTGGGTTCAATGGTAATTTTTAGTATTGAGAGAATTGTTAGAGTATTTAGGGTTGTATTATATTTGATTTTTATATTTAGGTTTAAAGTGTTGTCTGTAAGTGCTTATCTTACTTATAGATAATGCTAATGGGTTAGTGGTGTCACAAGTTGAAAGAAACTAACTCAGTTGAAAATATTACATAAAAGCCATTAAGTTATAAAAAGTACATCTAAAAATAAGGATAGATATCTACATCAACCTTCCCACAATGAGAATTTGGCTCCCTTAATTTTTTTAGTTTCACATGCATTTGGAAAGAAACTATCCCATCTTTTGCCTACTTAACTTTTTTTATTCTCTTCCACTCGCAAAGTGGGTGTTACAATTTGGATTATGGATTTTAGATCTGAGCATTCAAATTGGATTCTCTCTCCCTAGTTGTTTTCCTCTCTAGTTTGTTTCTGATTTCTATCCCTTATTTCTTCAATTTCTCCCCTATGCTCCTATGTTTCTTCTTCCTTTCTCCCTTATTTCCATCCATCCTGTCTTCTTTTTTTTTTTGTTCTTTCCCTTGTTCTGCATCAATCAATCTATTTAAATCTTTTTTTGGATACAATACATCTATTTAAGATTTGTTTTAAAACTAAGTACAAGTTAGAATGAACAATTGAGTGTCACTTGCCATACGATTCTTTCAATTGAATCCATTTTCATTTGTATGTAGTAGCACTAAAAGAAGAATTCTTTCTCAGGTTTCTTGTACAACAATGGCAGAAGATGAGGATTATGGTTACCCAACTCTATGTTCTGCAACATTTCTCTCCTGGTACCATGTACTGGTAGGGAAACTTCTGTTTTTCAAGTTCTTTTCAAAGCATTGTTACTCTTAATGTTTTGCATTAATTATGTTGATTGAGGCTGCCCTTATGTGCAGTTTGAAGTGAACCTCACAGTTCTTGACAAATTGGTAAGTATTAATTTTTGCTGCTTATTTCCGTTGATCATAGATGAGGTAGCAAAATACTTGTCAAAGGTGTTGCAATTCTTACCGTTTCCTCTCTTTGTAGGTTAAGGAGGTTGTTCACTTGGAGAAGTGCCGACCTGGTTTTCAACCCGAAAATGTTCACACACATTTGATCAAGATGCAAAAGAACGTGAATGTGGTTGTTGCACTAGTTAACATGTGCAGAACCTATGACAAGGTAACCAAATAGAACTGTGGAGTTTTCTTGGCCAACAATTCTTAGATAAATATATATTTACTATATTTGCTGCCTCGAACCTACACCACCACTAAGGTAAGTTGGTCAAGTACCTCCTTTTTTCTAGGCATAGTTCGGTGGATTTAATACATTAGTGAAATTGTAGAGCCCTTGTGCTCTTTCATGACTACATTGTTATGTAATGTAAAAGTTCATTAGATTAGTTTGCAAGAATTTTTAAGCAGAATGATGGCTTCCCTTGATTTTTGGGATGTAATCATTCGTCTGAATTAAGGGAAGATGATAAAGAGAAGAAACTATAACACTTTGATATAAGTTGGCTCCAAATGAGGCCTGTCCAGCCAGAGTAAGTTGGCTATTGAATGATTCTAGTGCATTATAATGTGCTATTATGCCAAGTACATTTCCTCATCTGCTGTGAACAGCCTCTAGCCAGCCTATGGCTTGAGGTTTAGGAAAGTTGGAGACAACTAGGATTTGATTGAGAGTAAAAGCTAAATTTAAACTTATCATAAATTGGAAGTAGGCACCTTTTGCCCATCACCTACATTCTTGCTAACATACCCAAGTAGTTAGTAGCACTTTTTGGTCCAATTGCTTTTCATGCAGCAATCTCATTGACATGTTAAGGCGTTGGCACAGGTCACCCTGCATGCCATGGCTGTCAAGTATGGTGGGAAATTCATCGATTCCTTCCTTAAAGGTATCTGTACCTTAGAAATGCTATATGATCTTTCATTGTAGTCTGTTCAGAGCACCGACATCTCAATATTTTGCAGCTTTTGACTTCTTGCAGGTTCACTTCCAAATGCATAATGAAGTCATAATTCTACTGGTATGATTGGTGCAAGAACTTTATTCAGACATACTTAATCCAAGTTTGGAACTTGGAACTAAAGGGCTTATTGCTTGTTTATTACATCAGGTGAAAGAACTTCAAAAGGCTACAAGAACAATTCAGACTCTATGTTCTGAAGCAAAGGTGAGCCTTGCACATCCAATCCATTTGAGGTTTAGTCAGGATCTTTGCAATGATAGTGGATTATATTGAATTCATGTCTTTTTGCTATTTGAAGGGCTTGAAGCAAACAGCCATCACTGGCAAAATACCTGCTACCAAAAGATCTTTGGAACGCTTTTTGTTTCGTGTCAAGGCTCTTCTCCATACAACATCTAGTGGATGCACTTTCTGGATGGGTATGCCATATTTAGGCTTCACTGATATTTTTGCTGTTCTTTTTGATGAAAGGAAAAGGGGGATATATTCATTTAGCCATAATGAAAATGTTTTAAATTTTTTATTGTGATTCAGGTATTTTAGAACCTTTTGTTAGGTTCCAATAAAGAATTAACCTTTGCTCTACACTCATTTAGGTTTAAAACTTCCATGTCAATAAAGTTTTAACTGGTCTAGCTCCTGATTCCAAATTCAAGAAAGGGTTCACATGACCAAATTCTGGAAAATTCTTAATTTGGTACTTGAATATAGGTGATAATTCCTTCATAATTTGAAAATAAATATGCTGACTTACTATAATATTTACTACCAAACCAGTGAGATTTTACCTAATTCTTTGCTGGTTGAGTTTGGTGAACTAGATTCCCCAAACTTGGGTGTCAAAATTTTGCCTGAATAAGTAAATGCATCTAGATTCAGTTTACCATGTGCGTTAGCTTATAAAGACTTTTCTTCTATTCTTTAAATGTCTTATTTCTCCTTGTTGAAATCAAAATCGGCAATGATGCCAGAGGAACATATTGTTTTAATCCTCATTGAAGATAGGATGACTCAATCCTGTTTAATCCTCATTTAATAAGGTTTGTAAATTGGATTATATTTACTATTTTTTCCCCAAAGTGTGTGTTTCATACATCATTACAAGGGAAAGCTAATTTTGACCAATGATAAATGAATCATCCTACTCTACACTCAATGTTACCCCAAGCATAGCATAGGATGAAAATTGTCCTATCTTACTCTTAATTTTGCTCACATCAAACATAGAATAGGATAAGATCATCTGATCCTATCCTCTCTCTCATCTTGTGTACCAAACACATCCTAAATGCCTGGTTTTCTCTCCAACTTCTAATATGCCATCTATCTATTGTATTTACAGGTAATCTAAAACACAAGGATCTCAGAGGTCAGGTGGTGAGTTCCCAGGCATATGTAGATGATCGAAACGACAGCATTGATCAAGATCCTGAGGATGTGGATCCACCAGTCATTGTTGCCACTGCTAGTGGAAACAGTGAAACAGACTGAAGAGGTCCGCATATATTGAAAACTTCAGACTTTTAAATGAGGTGGGTTTTGAGTTGTCCTATTGTCATGAACTTATTATGTACTTGACTTCTGCAAGTCCATTACAAATTAGTAGTAGTTCTGTGTATCATGGCTGCGTTTGCTTTCCATTGCCAACTTACATTACAAAGAGTCAGTGGGAGGTTGTTCAAAAAAAAGACTAGCTAACTTAATTTTTCTGGCTAAAAAGGTAAGGTGCAAGCATTTAAAACCAAATAATCCCATTTCAACTCGTGGTTGTTAGGATTACATGCTTGTGGTCCATTATTGGCTACATTAGCTATTTGTTGACAATTCGCAGTGCCAAATGAAAACATGCATGCTGCTGTTGTTGCATATGAAGCATCCTCTAGAAATAAGAACAAAGGCAGAAGCAGGCATCAACAAAGGGCTATGCATTCAGCGTCTTCACTGTCTGTCACTGGCTTCATTACTTGGAATGAACGAGGGGTGTGGGATCCCTATGAAATTTGAGGTTTGGCAGGTTATAGCAATCTGTTGCTATCTCAACCTTCTTCCAAAGGTAACATATTGGAAAATATCCAGATGAACATAGAACCTTGTTCATTTGTTAATATGGACATAGTGTATTACTTGGATATGGTGTTAAATTGGTAACAGTTTGCTGTATTTGAAGATGTCAGTGCTAGTTCAAGATTCTGTATTGGCAGCAATAGCTATTCAGTCAAATGTTAATTTTTGCTAAATATTGATAAAATTTAATATGTATTTAACACCAAGCTAATATCTTGAAGTAGTATATGTGATTTTGAATTGAACTAATGGATCGAATAGAGAATGGGACTCTCATTGGTTCAATAGCCGATGCGGTTATTAAAACATTGGCTGCAGCTATGTAAACGAAAGGGAGTTTCTGGATAAGGTGACTGTTTTTAGCTTGTCTTCCTTTCTAAATGGTTTTCTTTTGTAGTATGACAATTTTCTTGAACCAATAGTAATGCATTTAAGATAGCTTGTTGAGTTCCGGCACCTTTGAGATACCCTTGTAGGAACTTTTTCCTTGAAGAAACTTCATTTTAGTTTCTCTTCTGCATTGAACTGTGCTTGATCTTCCATACCCTCTCTAACTGCCTGATATTATTTGTTTTGATTTTTGTTTAAGAGACAGACAATGGTTCAAAGCAGTGCAGGTCCTTTTTAAGCTGTATGACATATGAAGATACACATTTGTGAATTAGTTGTTTTTGTGTAATATCTACGATAAACGAAAATTGTACAAAAAAAGAAATAGGAAAACAAAGAGAGAGGGGACGTAAGGTTGGAATTTACAAAAGTCAATGCTACCATAATTATTATATCTACTTCTGGGGTGCTTGTAATTTTGGCAGGTTAATTTGGTATTTGAATTCTTTTTTTTTTTTCTCTTGTGGGTTCTCTGTTAGCACGTGTTCTAGTATTGGCCAGTTCTCTCATGGGTTTATATAAAGGTAGAATTGTACATTATGAAGAGAATCTTAGAGAGGTCCTGAAGACAGACAACTAGCTAGCTAGAGTGATTGTTCAATTACCATTACAAAAAGAAAAAAAAAAAACAGTGATTCTCTCCCTTCAGAGATTCTCTGCTTTATACTCTCTTTTGGGGTGTTTTCTCTGCATGGATTTCGCGAATGTAATTGACTCCTTTCTGCTCTATGTATTTACTGCTTAATTGCAACTTAAGTCGTGGTTTTAGTATTAACATGAAGCACGTTCACAACCCTTTTAATATTATGGAGGAGAATGCAGATGTTTTTAAAATTCTTTTAATAATAATGTTTATTTATTTATTTATTTTATAAAGTTGGTGACAAATGTCAAAATCATTTTTTTATGTTAAAAATAATTTTTTTAAAGAAATTTGATTTCAAACATTAATGGTTAAATTTGAATATTAACTTGGATAGTATAAATTATTATGTTAATTTAGATGAATTACATGCATGGATTCCAATAAAAACTATATAGTATTAATAACAAATTTAACTTATATAATTAAATGATGTAACAAATTTTTTTTCTTGAGGAAATGGAAAGAATAGAATATAGCATTTTGAAAATGAAAGTATATATTATTATTGAGTTAAATACTCGATTGTAAATGAAGAAACAATTCTTGAGGCGTGGTGCATTGCATTACCTATCCAATATTTCATTTATTGAAGTTGAAGGTTTTACACACATATCCACGTAGGATGGGTAAGTAACACAAATCTATGTTTTTATAACAAAAAATTCCTTAACTAAACAATGTAATGGGTATATCACTCACATTTAATCCCACATATATGCCGTAATGAAAAACCTCTTAACTCAAATTATGTTTGTTCTTTTTTTCTAGGTGGAATTACTTAGATGACGGTAATGGACGGGTAACAAAACGCTCTTAGATCCTGTAAACCCAAAAATTAAGAATAAAAATGCCAATTGCCTTCCCTTGTTAATTTGTTCCTAAGTTTTTTTAAGTGTGAGGCTAAGCTCTTCATTGGACCAGGCAACTCTCTTCTGGCAGAAGTAAATATACCATGCGTGCTCTCAAATGGGGATTGTCAAGTTTTGAAAAATGGTTGTACTTGTTTCTCTCCTCAAGTCTCTCTTTATCTAGAAAGAATTTTGTAATTAATGTATTATATGTTGTTTAATTTGATCAAAATAGTATATTAAATGAATATTTTCTTTCGAATGGATTAAAAATGATCACTTTAACGATCAATTATAATACTTAATACAAAATATTATTATAAATAGTAGAATCCGATTAGGAGTAATCTATAGGCATTGGACAAGAATAGTTACAATAGTTTTTTTTTTTTTTCATTTGATACATTAATTTTACCAAATTCAAAACCGATGCCATTAATAAAAATTTCCCTAAATACCAAAACTCACTTTCAAAGTAGAAAGCAGATACATTTCGTGGCAAGTAAGTTTAATGGTTAATGACTTAATTAGCGGTTGAGTAGTTGACAACACAAACTAATAATGGATGTCTGTACTCTATTATTGAGAGAGATATCTCAAATCGAAATGTTCCCTGAAACTTAAGATAAAAAAAAAAAATCTTAGATTTCCTGTTATCGTATTAAGTGTAACTTGTTCTCATTTGAGCTCACAATTTGGTGATTGTAATTAGGTTGGGTTGTTTACTCATTTTGGTTTCCATCATAAAATTTTATTATTTAAGATTTAAATCATTTCAATTTCATATAATTTTGGTTCAAGTTATTATTTTTTTAACATTAATTCAACAGAATCAAATTTAAATTTCTATAATAATTTAGATTATATTTATCGGTTGTTTAATTAAATTGAAGTTTTAAATAAAAAAATATTAATATATATTTTATTTTACTTAGTTTCCATTTTAGGTCATGTTAAATTTGGATTCACAGTTAAATTTGAATCCATGAAGTCCAACTCAGATTGCATTACCTTATGGCAATTCTCAGCATTTACATTATTAATAAGTTTCCTATATGTAATAGGGTCAGATTCATGTTCATCTGAGAGTGCAATCTGTTTTCTCCTAGTCTTATGTATCTTTGTAGTTGTCTCACAACCCTCCTACTACGTCTAGGTACTACTATTTGATGTCTAGGTTGTGTTTTTGTTTCAATCCTGAATCAGACTGTGTTATGACACCTTTAGAATTAACTCTTAAATCTAAAGCATCAGACAATTCTTCTAAGACAACTATAGAAGTAACAATTTCTTATTCCCTTTGAATACCCTGTAAACAAGCACACCTCAATTTTTGCTTCCATCTTTGTGGACTCAAGCTTTAAAACATGTGCAGGACACCCCCAAGTTTGCAGATGATGTATAGATGATTTACGCCCTGTCCATAGCTCTCTTGGTGTCTTATGCACAAGCTTAGATGGTGCAAAGTTAAGCAAGTACTCAGCAGTTCGCATACAATACCCCAGAACTAGATTGGAAGGTTAGCATAGGACATCATTGATCTAACCATTTCTAAAAGAGTCCTATTTCTTCTTTTAGCTACACCATTATTTTGAGGTATTCTCAGAGTTGACAAATTTTATCCTATTGTCAGTGAGATATTGCCAAAATTTATCTGATAAATACTCACCACCCCGATCTTATTGAAATTGTTTCAATGGCTTGCCAAGTTGCATTTTAACTTCGGCTTTGAGTTTTTGGAACTTTTCAAAGGATTCACTTTTTTTGTGTATTAAATACACAGAGCCATGTCTCGAGTAGTCATCAATAAAGGTTATGAAATATTTATAACCTCCTCTATCTTGTATGTTCATTGGTCCACACACATCTGTGTGCACCAAGTCTAGAATGTTTGGCACTCTGTTACCTTTTGCCTTGAAAGGCCCTTTGGTCATTTTTCTTTCATTACAGGACTCACATGCTGGCAGAGGACCCTCAACCATGTCTAGCAGAGTACCATCCTTTATAAGCGTATTGAGTCTATTTTAATTGATATGATTTAAATGCAGATGCTAGAGATAATTTTGATTTATGCTAGATTCTTTGACGCTTTCAGTTTTAAATCGTATTGCTTCTATGTCATTTGCAGAAAAAGTCATACGCTCAATGAAATAAAGATTATATCTAATAATTTCAAAACAAATAAAATCCTTATTTCAATAAATAGTGAGTGTTTCACTAAAGTAAACTGAATATCCAGACTTTATTAAACAAAAAACAAAAATTAAATTTCTATAACTCTCTGGAATGCAATAAATATTTTATAAAACTAAGCTATGATCATGAGGAAATTAAAAAACAATGGTTCCCACTACTAATGCTGAAATGAATATGCCATTCGCCAACCTCATCCGAAACTGGCCTTTACTCAGTTTTCTCCTTTGTTGAAACCTTTGCAAAGAATTACAAACATAGTTAATGGCTTCAAAATCTACTATCCAAGTATCCGTAGAATCAACTACTAAATAGGCTTCTAATATATTTAGAAAACCCACACCTTGTTTACTCTTATGGATTTCAAGATAAACGTTGTAGTTTTGCTTTCAATGTCCTTTCTCACCATAGTGGAAACACTTTCCCTTAGTGCTATCTTTTGAAGCAGTCTTTTTCGTAATGGACTTTTCTTTGCTCCCTGTTGTCTAATTTTCCACACACGAAAGTATATGTATTGAAAAGATAATATTGGTAAGTAGAGTGTTGGTCCATAAAGAATTGACCTAAAATTTTACTAAGTACTAAAATTAACACAATTTAGTCTTATCCAAACAATCAAAATCAAATAATTAATTAAATTAAAAATTAACTAAATCTAATTAACAAGAAACTAAACCAAAAATCAACACAATAGTATAACGAGAGAGAAATCAATTAAACAAACTTAGGATTACAATATTCCTTATACTTTTTCTAAATCTTAACTCTCTTTTATCTTATTTCAATGGGTTGAATTGCTAACCTAAAGTCCTCAATTATTTATAAGGCTCTTTCGAAACTCTTATAAAAATTAATAATTTTAATAAAACTATGTGTATTGAAATTAAAATAGACTTATTAAGTTCAAGCTCTAATACTGCCTAAATATGGCAAATAGATATATTTTTATCCTATACACAAATTAATTTATTCATTCAAGCAAATAGATATTATCATATGTTATTCCAATTTTAGCCTACTCTAAACTCCCTTTCTCAAGTTATGTTTAGGTTTCCAAATTAATTTTAATTGGTGATCAAGCAATTAAAAACATAAAGAACAATTTGGAATAAATAATCCAATTCCATTGAAAATAAGTAAGAAACAAATTAAAAATTTAAACTACATGTAAGTTCAATTGTAATCCTATAGAAAAGAAATTACTACACATAATTGAAAATAAAGAATATAAAACAATAGAGTTCAACCATTTCAAACAAAAGAAACAAGAAAATTAGAGAGAGAAAGAAAACTAGAGATTGGTAATCTTCAATCTTCCATGGCTAATCTTGTTTTTCTTGAGTTTTTGGTGGCTAATCTCCTCCTAAAATAACCTAAAACTTATTCCCTTTAGCCTTCTTTCAATTTGGCTTCATAATGATGTATTTATAGGGCTCACAAACATAGTTTTGATCCAATTCAGACTCACATCTTTGAAAAGGCGTTTTTACAAACTTGTAGCATCGTGGCATCATATTGTGATGCATTTTTGTCCTTCTTTGGTGCAGAACTAGGTAAAATGATAACATGAACGTTGTAACACTGTCTCTTATCTTTCCAATGGTTCAATAATCACATCAATTGGACTCCTGAATTGAACATTATGCTTGAAATACCATAATATGTACGAATAAAGCACAGTCCATTATGCATCTTTTTTCACTAATTGAAGTTATTTAGATCCTACTCTCACAAAAACATAAAAATAAACATAAAAAATATAAAATTAACATTATTCACATAAAATAAACATTAAAACATAGATTAAACTAAACTAATTAAATAACTAAAACACCTAAATCTGATCCTGAATCTAGTCTAACTTAGCTTAATTAGGTATTTAATCTCCCATGAAATATATGTATTTGATGCAAAAATCACTCCCATTGAGCCTTTAACACTCCTTTTATTTCTAGCTTTCTTTTTTTTACCCTTCGGTTTGGTCTTAAAAGTGGAAACTACATGTGATTTAGGGTTTTTTTTTTCAATTCAAGAACCTTTTCCACATTTTAGAGATCATTCATTAGCCCACTTAGGGTGTAATCCCTAGTGTGTAGTTTATAATCTAATTTAAATTATGAAAATGATGAAATCAAGCTATGAACAATCATTGATATTTGCATATCAGCATCTATCTTAGTACCATGTAGCTCTGCCTCATTGAGGCAAGAGATTAATTTTAGCATGCAATCTCTAATAAGTTCCCTGGGTTTCCGCTTAAGGTCTTTAAAAGCATTGATTGTTTTCACCTTAATCGACCTTATTTTTATGCCAAACATCTCATGTAGGTGGAACATTATGTTAGTAGCATTACCCATGCCTTTGTGCTACTTTTGCAATATACTATTCATAGAGGCTAGTATATAGCACTTAGCTAGCTCATTTGCATCATGCCACTTCTTATGATATTCAATATCTTGTGCAGTTGATTGGGGAGTTAGTGCTTCAAGCTCATGCTTAGAAAGAACCCATGTGATCTTGTTATAATTAATGATGATATTAAGGTTTCTTTTCCATTCAGTATAGCTATCACCATTCAGAGTGCATTTGTTCAGCAAAATTGAAAGTGAATTCATGTTTGTGATGCAGATATGTTTTTGAAAGTACATTTGAAATTATGTAAGCATACTAGTTATATATATGGACTTTGAACATTTCATGATGTATGTATGCATGATGATAATATATAACCCTTTAAATTATATTATTAGTTCAATGGTCATTCACATTTCTGTAATAAATTAATCGACTGTGGGTTGTGAGAGTTTACTATCAAACAAACTGGGACATTCCCACTCAAGTATGTTACTTAGTATCTTCAGACGTAATATGGTTAACGAGCGCCTTTGTTTGGTCTAAGAAGTTTACTAACAAAGCTATTATAGGTAAGTTAATAGTAAATTCACGTTGAGTGTAACAACCATTGTTTCATTCTTTTAAGCTCCTTACTTTGTGAGCCTTTATGGGAGGTTTCACCTCATAATCCATCTAAAAGGACTTATCCTTTTGGAGACCTAGTCTATCATGATCTGGATTCATGCTTGCTTGTAGGGAGTGACATGTTTCACATGCTAATGGACCAACAATAGGGAGTTATTGAATGTGTTTTTGGAAGAACTACTCGGTTTACCCCAGATAAGGAAGTTGAGTATTGTATAGATGTGGTGAAGTATACTCAACTAATATCCATTACACCATACCATATGGCATCGGCAGAATTTAAGGAACTTAAGGATCAGTTGGAAGATTTATTGGATAAGTGTTTCATATGCCCTAGTGCGTCACCATGGGGCACACCAATATTATTTGTGAGGATAAAAGATGGATCATTCAAGCTACGCATCAATTATAGACAGCTTAATAAGGTAACGATAAAGAATAAGTATCCATTTCCTCGTATTGATGGTTTGTTTGATAAGTTGTAGGGAGCACATTGTTTTTGCAAGATTGATCTTCATTTTGGTTACCACCAACTAAAGATTAGGTAAGAGGATGTGTCTAAGACCGCATTCCATATTAGGTATGAACATTACTAGCTTTTGGTTATGTCCTTTGGTATTGTGAATACCCTAACAGTTTTTATTGATATGATGAATGGGGTGTTCAAACCATACTTGGACAGTTTTGTGGTGGTATTTATTGATGACATTTTGGTATACTCAAGATGTAAGGAGGAACACGAACAACATTTTAGGATTGTGCTTCAAGTGTTGAAAGATCATCAATTATATGCCAATTTCTTTAAATGCGAGTTTTGGCTTGATTGTGTTATCTTCTTGGGTCATGTGATTTCCAAAGAAAGAGTTATGGTAAACCCAAGAAAAATAGAGGCCGTAGAGAAATGGCCAAGGCCAACATCTGTGATGGAGATTTGTAGCTTTCTAGGCTTGGTCACATATTATAGACAGTTTGTCAAAGATTTTTCCAAACTTGCAACACCGATGACTAAACTGACTCAAAAGAATGTGATGTTAAGCTACTGCGTCTGAAAACATTAAGGGAAAGGTGGTGGTGGTTGTGGTGGATTTAATTGAAGTTTTTCTCCTTGAGCTTGTTCATCAGATTTTTCAACCACAATTTCCTTTTTAACATTACCATTTTCAACCTCTTTTTCAACAACCTTAATTGGATCATCATGTTGCACACGACTATCTTTTATCTCTTTACCACTCGTTAATGTAATTGCCTTACAATGCTCCTTACCTTCTCTTTGAAGATTAGGTTCAATATCACTAAGTAGAGTACCTTGAGGTTTATTAGTAATGGCGTTAGTTAATTGACCCATTTGTGTCTCAAGATTTTTGAGTGATGTTGTTTAACTTTAGATGATAGCATCATTCTTAGTTGGTTATTACATGAACATCTCTTATATTGTTAGCTTTTTCTCAAGCATAAAGGTTTAGCTTGTGATGGAAAACCAGGAGGAAATTTTGGCTTTGCTACTGATGAGGATCTTTGGTTGTTACTCCATGAATGATTTCTCCAACCAGGATTGTAGTTGTTGGATTACAGATTATTCAGCTATTTATTAAAAATTCCAACAAACTGTACAGATTCAGCACTAATAGGACAGTAGTCATTGAAATGCTTATCTCCACATAACTTAAATGTTGCAAAAGGACTCTGAATAGCATGGACACCTAGTGTATCAATTTTCTTAATAAGAGTAGCCATTTGACTAATCAAGGCATTAATTGCATCAAGTTCATGAACATTAGCAACTTTTGTTTGACCTAATCTCTTGGATGGCCATTGGTAATTGTTGGAAGCCATTTCCTCTAACAAGTCATAAGCCTCAACAATAGATTTATTCATCAGTGCCCTTTTTGCTGCAGCATCAATGGTGGTTTTAATTGGTCCTAGTAACCTATTATAAAAAGTTTGTACTTGCAGCCATTTAGGTAACCCATGGTGGGAACATCTTTTAAGTAAATCCTTATACCTCTACCAAGCCTCATACAATGATTCCGAATCAAATTGCATAAAAGAGGTGACATCATTCCACATTTTTGCTATCTTAGTTGGTGAAAAAAACTTAACCAAGAATTTCTTAGTCAAATCATTCCAAGTACTAATGGAATCAGTTGGAAGTGAATTCAACCAACTCTTTGCCTTGTCACTTAGTGAAACCGGGAAAAAGCTTAATTTGATGGCATCATCAGAAACACCATTAGTCTTGAATGTATCGTAAATCTCTAAAAAATCCATAATATGAGCATTAGGATCATCATTCAATAATCCCCAAAACTGAATTGAAGTCTAAATTATCTAAACGATTGCTGGCTTAATCTTTAAGTTATTAGCTTAAATAGTAGGTTTATGGATGCTAGAAGGAAGGCTTTGTACAAGAAGAACATCATATTCCTTCAAGGACTTGTTCTTTTCTTATTGATCAACCATTGTATCATGGTGAGTCGAAGCTTGTTGATTCTCCTTCGAAAGTCCATGAAAGGTTTTTCGATCACTAGATCAAAAGGAATAATTTTCAAATTTTTTACTCTTTGCATAAAACAACCAAAAGTACCTGAAAACAAAGAAAAAGAAAGTTTGAATTAAGACTAAGATTGCTTGGTATTAATATTAACAAAAAATTTTGGCAAACAAAACCTTGGCAACGACGCCAAAAACTTGTTGTTGGATTTACCGCGCAAATGCACATATCATTAACAAGTAATATAATGAAAAGTAGAGTATCGTTCCCACAAGGAATTGCACCAAAATCTTTTGCTAAGTATTAAAATTAACACAACTTAATCTTATCTTAACAACTAATTTTTAAAACTACTGAAAACTAAAGCAACAAATACTAATAACAAGAATTGCAAATTAACAACATAAACTTAATCAAACAAAAGCCTAAAACCACAATATCCCCTCAACACTTCATTTTAATCTCTTTACTTTCTTTTTACTTACCAGACAGTTGAGTTGTTAACTTAGAGTTCTAATATATTTATAAGTCTCTTTCAATGTTCTTATAAAATTATCTCTTTTAACCAATCTATTATATTCCTAAGCAAATTGCAATTAAGAAAGACTCATTAAGCTTAGACTCTAATTATGGCTACATATGACATGTAAGTGTATTCCTACCTTTCATGCAAATCAAATCAATCATCTCATGCAATTGATATTGGACATATGTTATTTCATCCAAGGCTTACACTGAAATTACTTTCCCAAGTTTCATTTAGTTACCCAATCTATCTAATTGGTGGCCAGTCAATCAGGCGCATTAAACACAAGATTGAAATAAAAACTTAAACACTTTCAATTATAAACAAGAAAAGTATTAAAAATTCAAATTACATGTTAGGTTTAATTGTAATTCTAGATAAGAAACTTAGTTCCTCATAACTACTAAAAACATTATCTAAAAAAGTTTAACCATCAACACAAAAGAAAGAAGTATAACAAGAACTAAAAAGGAAACGAAAACTAAGATTCGTTAGGTCTTCAATCTTTAATCTTCAAAAGTTTTTCCTAGTTTTCTTGCTTACTTGACGGCTCTTTTTCTTCAAAGAAAACCTATCTTACTTGTTGTTCTCAAGTGCACTGAAAGGGTCTTTAAATAGGGCTCAGAATCCTACACGAAATAAAAGTCTGAATTTCATGAAACTTGGAAAATCGTGTTGGCACCACGACTCCACTCTCTCAAGATTGCAATGTTGAGATCTTCGACTTGGCCCATGCTTACCTCTTTTCATGACGCCACGACACCCGTGCTTCCATGGCCACAGCGCCTAACATTTTGTCTTGCCTTCTCTACTCTGCTACACTACTTTGACTTCTGACACAATTTTATTCTTCTTTCGAGCTGAGATGGGCAAAGTGATAAACATGAAAGTTGTATCCTTATCTCTTAACTTTCCAATGGCTTAAGAATCACATCAATTGGATTCTAGAATGAAAGTTATGTTCAAAATACTAGAATGTGTGCAAAAAAATCTTGAACCTTGCATGCACTTTTCTTTATCAATTGAAGCCCTTTTAATTACACACCTATAAGAGTAACAAACTAACTTGTAACTAAACTTAAAGCAAATTATCATAAAATAACTTAAAACAACCTAAATTAAATGAACCCAACATGATTTACTAAAATAATTAAAAATAAATAAAAATCCCCAATTCCTAAATTAGACCTTAAGAACTTTGCCTATGTAATGCTCAAAATGTGATCAAATAACTCTATAACATAGATTTATACGATGCACACAAAGTATCCCCATTTATTTCAAAACTAAGGTAAGTTACTTTTAGTTTAAATTCGAGGACAAATTCTTCTTAAAGGGCAAAAATGTGGAACCCGTAGTTTTCGTTACTTGGATAAAATTAAATAGTTAACTTGGTGAGCTTAGGAATTTCAAGAACTAGCCAAAGAACCATAATTTCATCCTTGAGAATTCACAACTAAAGGTCATGGAGGTTGTGGAAAGGAATTAGAATGGAATTAGGCTTGAAAAGAAACAATTTTTACAAGTCTAGACTTAAAAAGTCGACCCCAATGCATAGAAAGTTGACCTTGCAAAGTAAAAATAGTGGTCGACCTTAGGGCATAGAGGGTCTGTGAAGTAAAAATGAGAGATGTGTAAACATTCTGGTCTAGGCTCGACCCCAGATCTTATGTAGTCAACCCCAGAGTGCCCAAACAACCTTAAATGGGCTTAAAGCCTTGAAAACCTGAAACTCATTCTTTTATTTTATTTCATTTCTTTTTGTTCTTCCACCCATTTTCTCTCAAATTTCATACCTTTCAAAATCTTTAAACTCCATTATCAAGCCCTAGATTCTAAGTGCTAAAGGTAAGGATTTTCACTCCCAAAACTTGGTTTTTCTTATTTTTATCTTCTTTCTCTAAAAGAGAGAAATTTTTTCCAAGTTTTCAAGATTTGGATAGATCCCTCCACTAAAAGCTCACCAAAGAGGAAAAATAGGTACAGTAAGTTGTTTTCTTAATGGGTGTGAAGTTTGGATGAAAGATTGATGAAATTTATTGGAAATAAGTGAAGACTAAATAGAGATAGAAATGGGTATTCAATATATTATTAAATTTTCTTGAGTTTTTGAAAATATTGATGATTGAACATCATTTTTAGGTACTGTATGAGTAGTATGAGTTTTTGAAGAAGTCGAGCTTTCAATGAACGGTGTTAAAAGGAAAAAGACACATTTTAAGAGGTGGGTAGGTACAACGTTTTTAATTATTTTGATATAACTAAGCATGCCTATTCTACAACTTCACATAAAGACGTATTTTGATGAACTTTGTGATGTGCGCAATGGTTTCAACCTTGTTTATGAAATCCAAGTATACTATGTAAATATGTTATTACATTTTTTAGTTTTGAGCAAGTGGAACATGCCTTTCAAATGTTTGATGCTTCAAAATTGATATTTGTCTATGGTTAATTAGATGATTGATGATTTGAAAATTTGGAATGAAAAATAATGATTAGTTTTGCGTAAACCCTAGCATCGAGACAATTTGTCTTTTAGATTGATGACTTGACTTAGTTTTTGTTTTGATCTTTCATTTGTTTCGAACTCCTTAGATTGATGATTAAATTCATCACTTGTTTGGAAATGACTTTGGAGACTTTGACTTTGTTTTGTTTCGAACCTTTTGATCTGGGATGGTGGATGGATCCACCTGTTGGCTCCATTAGTTTTTGATGATAATAAAACATTCCCATTTCATTTGTGTCTAACATTTTTACCTAAGTGTGCAGAACAAAAAGTCATATGGAAATAATGAATCAACCCTTCAAATATGTATATCAAAAACCATAAAAAATAAAAGAAAAATGGTTAATCAACAAGAAAAAAGATCTTTGACTGAATAATGAAAAATGTTGGTTGACTAAAGTTTAAATTGGAGAATGGCGAGCTAAAGAATATTAAGATATAGAACCAACTTAGTCGACCAAGAAATGGGTTAGTCGACTAAGTGCACACTGCCAGAACTGTTAGAGACAGGGAGCAGAAAACAGAGATGATTTAGTCGACTAAGATATTAGTTAGTTGACTAAGAGCATTCTACCTGCAAGTTTGAAATCTGCACTAAAAGAATGCACCGATGGTTATACGTTAGACTGATCGCTATCTGCAAAAAGGGAAAATAAGAGGGGTGTGAGTCTCATAGACTTAGTGATAATCATCGACCCTGTGAGTAGGCAAAGAGGGGAAACAACATAAAGGTGGAATGTTTATAAACTCAAGAGTACGAGTAGAAAATACATTCCATAGAAATGAAAGATTTTGTTTTATACCTTGCAATTCTTAAAAATAATAATCCCCAAATAAACATGTATGAAAATAGTTGTATGTAGGATACTAAAAAAAAATCTTTCAACCTCGACATCCAGCCATCATTAAATTCAATAACAAGTGAGAAATGAAAATTCTGAAATATAAAAAGGCGAATTAATTGATCACCAATGAATAGGTAAATTTCGCTTGCCATTAAATAAATAAAAATTTTTAAATATTAATGTCATGCATAGTGAAATAAGAAATCTACAAATGAGCATCATACTCGGGTAGGTTTAATGTAGCCCGTAGGCTTACTATCTCAGACATCATCACCTACTCGTGGGAACTGTCCATGCCACCATATAAATTGGGGCTTCAAGTCCCCTTTTTACCTACTCGTAGGAACTACCCACGTCACCAAATATAAATCGGGGCTTTAGGTCCCCTTTTGCCTACTCTTGGGAACTACCCACACCACCATATGAATCGGGGCTTCAAGTCCCCCTTTAAAATCAAATATAAAAAATCATTGTAATTTGAAGCATTTGCAAATCATAATAGTTTGTAAATAATATAATCATAAATCAATGTTGTGCTTATTTTATCTCAAAGCATGGTATGTCAAGCCTGACTCTATAAAATACTTGCCATGTCATTCATGTGATTGACAATATGCTTGCATACTAGGAAAGCCCTGAAAAATCGTAAAAAAGTCGATAGTGTACCTAGTGGTGCAACTAAGTTGAATTAAGCCTCGAACTAGATCAAAGAGAGATTTTAAGATGAAATTAAAAATTTTAAAGTCCTAGAATGACTTAAAAAGGTGATTCGGAGTTCAAGGACCGATTTGGAGTCAAATTGGAATTTTCATGATCTAGGGGCAAAATGGTCATTTTACCACCTGAGGTTAAGATGTGAGTGTTGGATGAAATTTTTGACTAAGATTGATCATTTGGAGTATAATTTGAGTTTGAGAAGTGAAGAATTTTAATTTCGGTGTTTTCCCGAGCATAAGGGTAAAATAGTCATTTTGCCACCCCAAGGGCAAAATTATAATTTTACACCACCCAACACTTGTCCAGCATATGGATTTTACCCAATATTATCATTGATAATTGAAAAAATTTAAGTGGTGGAGAGAGATTGCTTAATGGGTAAGTATGACACATGGACCAATGGAATTGTGACATGTGTCAAGTTTATATCCATTTATTTTTTAGCTTTAAATTAACATAAAATCAGCCTATTTCTCATTCATATGGCCGGCCAAAACAAGAACCAAAGAAGAACAAAGGAAGAAAAGAAAGAACAAGAACCCTTGGTGGAAAAATTCAAAGAAAAAGTGTGAAAAATCAAGAAAAACAAGTGAAAAATGTAGGATTTCTCAATTTAAACTTGAAATCTATTTTCCTTAAGCATCTCTCCTTATTTTCCATGGTTAAATTTCATGTTTTCATGGTGAATTCATGGTTGGCCGAATAGGTATGGAGAGAGAATGATGTTGGATTGATTTGATTTCAAGTTATGTTAGTGTTTTTAGTTAGTTTACCATGTCTAGAAGCAAAACAACAAGAAAAGAATTCATTTTTCCCATCACCCATCAATGGCCAAACCTACCTTGTATTGAGTGAGGATGAATTTGATTTTTATTTTAGGAGAATTGGTTAGAAAATGATGAATTATGGTGTGGAAAAGTAGTAGGAAAAATCACATTGTTAATGCACCATTATTGACCAAAAATTCTAAGAAGAAAAGTGAAGATGGTTTTGCCAAATTTTAGGTTATTTGACTTATGTTTGGTGAATTAAGGTATTGGAAAAGAAATGGAGCAATTTGGAGCTAAATTGGATGCATTGGCCAATTAATCGAGTGATAAGACGAATTAGGCCAATATCGGGTTTAGATGGTTACCCGTGCATTTTGCATTCCATATCTTGCATTAAAAGTCTAAATTAGTTTAATTTTGATTTAGTACCAATGTAGTAAGTTTCTCAATTTTGCATCATGTCTAGGTGGTGAATCCTCCGCTAAGGGCAAAGAAATTGTACCAGAGGATCGGTAGTCAGAGTACTCTAGAAATTCAACTCTCGAAATATTGAGTAACCTTATCATCATTTTAATTATCTAAAGTGGTCTTTTTATCCCATTTTGTGAATTTTATGGAAAATGAGTTTAAATGGTTAATTTTTAGATTTTATAAACAATATGTGTTTAAATGAAAAGATTCTATAAATTGTCTTGAAATTGAATGATGGCTTTGAAAATAGAGTAACTGGAGACCACTTGATGTGTTGTAATTTATGGTTCTAATTTATGGCTTATGATAATGTGTTGGCATGACTGGTTGGAATTATGGTTTGTGAACTGTATGAATTGTTTTGTTTTACATTTACAGGCTGGGTAGTATAATATTAGTCATGTCATGCTGTCAAAATTTTATTGTATGGTGGGTTTAGCTTGCTGCAGTGGGCGGGTTCTGTGGACTAGCCTATTAGAGGGGCACAGAATTCGGTTATATATGTACCTCAGATGGAAAGGCGCGTAGGGTATCTCCTGAGGTATGGTCAGAGTTCACATCACGCCAAACCACCTCGTGATGTTGAACTCCACTAACGTCAAGGAACGACTGTGTTTTTCAAATAAAAAAATTATGTTTATGTGTATACGAAATTTTTAACAGCCTTGACGGACTCGGTTAAATACCTCGGCCAAGGTATTCCCGAGAATGATTTTGGCAAGAGCCAAGCTTTTAAGATACTCATAAGCCATGTTGACTATTTAAATGAAATGAATGTTTATGTTATGAAATACATATTTAGATGAAATATTTTAATCGTCTCTTTTTACTCGACTTTAGATATTTTGAATGATGTTTGTTTACTCACTGGGATTTTATAATCTCACCACCCTCTTTTCCACCCATTTCAGGCTCAGTATAGGTCGTAGATAGTTGATATCGTCGAAGGTTACAGTTAGTTTTACTTCCTCAAAAAATGTAGGTTTGCAGCCTTCGTTTATTTTTGTCATTTGGGGGTCCACATGTCACTGTAAATTAAATTACATACTCTAGTTATTTGTACTACTGTATGTAGAAATTTATTTTGCTTTTACGCTGTAAAAAAAAATTATTTACGCAGTGTTCTAAAAATATTGTTTATAAGAAAATAGAATATTTTATTTAATATTTTTATTTTATTCCAACAATCATAATTTTACTTTAAACGAATGTTTTAGACATCTAAATTTATTTTTGATTTTGAAATATGTGTTCTGCACTTATACACTACATTATTAGTTGGTATCGAAATTTTGAGGAAAATTACCAAAATACCCTAGTGAGACGAAAATTATTTTTTTATTGTTTTAAGTTGAAAATAGTTTAAAATCTTTTAGAACGTGATATTTGGCAATGATTACTCACAGGGGAAAATGAGAAATTGATATTGAAGCCTTGCGGGGTTCCAGTTGGTATTTCGGGTGATGAGTGTCTATCGAGACACCACGGCAGTTGTCACGGGTTCGAGGGGAGTATCGGGTCGTGACATGGTATTTTACCAAATCAGCTTGTCACGTGAAATAAATAATTTATCGAGTTTTATGAACCAATACAAAGGCCATTGGTCCAAACATCACACAAACTTGCAAGGTACGATTTTTGAAGTGAAAGCTAGTCAAAGGTTTGTTTCTCTATATTTAAAAACATGTAGATATATATATTTATATATTTTAAAGAAAAGCGGATATAAAATCCTTGTCACAAGCACAAATAACCTAAGTCTTTCTACCAACTCATGCTGTCCACAATTTCGTCAATTATCAAATGTCACCTATATAATATATTATAAAGAAATAATTTTAAAATCTAGCACCCACTCACCTCACAATATCGGGATGCTACTTTGTTATTATTTCGCGCGTGTACTTAACTATTCTCTCTTCCTTTTCGTTTTTCTTCTTCTTCTTTTTTCTTTTTATGCCGCTACTCCTTCTCTTCTTCTTCTTCTTTTTCTTTTTCTTTTTCTTTTTTCTTCCCCCTCGTCGCCGTGCTCCCTCTTTCTTTCTCTTCTTTCTTCCCTTTCTTTCTTCTCCCTCGTCGCCGTGCTCCCTCTCTCATTTTCTTCTCTTTTCTTTCTTTTTTTTTTGCTTTGCCGTGCTCTTTCTTTCTCTCTCTCTCTCTCTCTCATTTCTTATTCTCTTTCTCTTTTTTTTCTCTATCTCTTTCCTTTTTCTGCTATGCCGTGCTCTTTCTCTCTCATTTCTTCTTCTCTTTCTCTTTCCTTTTTCTGCTCTGTCGTGCTCTTTCTCTCTCATTTCTTCTTCTCTTTCTCTTTCCTTTTTCTGCTCTGTCGTGCTCTTTCTCTTCTTTCTTCTTCTCTTTCTTTTTTCTTCTTTTTCCCTCTCTCCTTTCTCTCCCTCGAGCCCCCCACTCTCTTCCTTATATTTCCTATTCTCTTTCATTTTCTCTTTGTCCCTTGTCTTTTCTCCTTTTTTTTTGGCAGCATTAATTTTTCTTCTTCTCTCTCATTTCTTTTTTCTCCATTTTGGCCGACCCCTCTTTTTCTTCTTCTCTCTTCTTCTTTCTTTTCTCCTCTTTTGTCTCTTATGAGTGGGGCATCACAATAATGATCAATATAGCAATGATAGAGATACCAATTAGGAAGAGTACAAGACTTAACCACATTCTCAAGTACTTAAATGCTTATCATGTTGATTTTCTATCACATTCAAATACTGTCATTGCACACCGAATATCCAAGCATTTATCTAATAATCAACTTTCATGTGCACACAAAACATTCACCATTGCATTACGAAAAACACATGAACCAAGCACTTATCATCAAGTAGTTAACTATTCTCATTGGAGAGATGTAATGGTAGTTGAACTGAAAGCATTGTAGGATAATGGTACATGGAGCATAATACCTTGACCTTTAAATTCTCATGTCATAAGGTGCAAATAGGTCTACAAGGTGAAACTGGATGAGAATGGAAATGTAAATAGGTATAAAGCATGATTAGTTGCCAAGGATACAATTAAATTGTAGGGTTTGACTACCAGGAAACTTTTAGTCCGCTTGCTAATCAAACAATTGTTAAAGTGTTCTTTACCGTAGCAACAACATGTAACTGGTCATTATGACAACTTGATGTGAACAATGCATTCCTAAATGGTGATTTGGAAGAAGAAGTTTACATGGAGATTCCACGAGGGTATTCCATCCAAGGGAGTATCCTAAGGGATCCAACTTAGCTTATAAATTACACAAATCTCTGTATGGGCTCGAGTAAACATCCAAACCATGGAATGCCAAGTTTACTTTATCAATTTAGAATATGGTTTTCATTAATCACCAACAGATCACTTTCTTTCACCATGAGGACAAATAATAGAGATTTTATCGCTTTACTACTTTATGTAGATAACATATCGATTGGTAGTACATCTATTTAAGCAACAATGGAAGTGGCACAATTTTATAAGTTCACAATTCAAACCGAAAAACCTTGGAATACTTAAGTATTTCTTAGGGCTAGAGATTGCTAAATCATTTGAAAGTATTTCTATATGCCAGAGGAAATATACGCCAGATCTCTTAAAAGAACATGGACTATTAAGAACTAAACCAGTTTCTACCCTTATTGATTACAAGCACAAGTTGCATAAGGTTCAAAGTGAAGATGAATTAGTTAATCTCGTAACTTACAGATAATTATTTGGAAAACTACTTTATTTAACTTTTAGTAAGCCGGATATATCCTATATAATTCAGGTATTGTCCCAATTCATGGATAAACCTGGTCTTCAACATTTTACAGTAGCTCATAAGGTATTTAAGTATCTGAAAGAGGCATCAAGACAAGGGATTTTAATGAAATCTATATCAAACTTGAGATTATCATCTTATTGTGACAATGATTAGGTAGGTTGTTTTGATTCTCGAAGGTCAATCACTAGCTTTAGCATTTTAATCGGAGACTCACTTATAATGTGACACCTAGTACCCTCGTATTGTGAAACCTCAACCTTCATAGACTAGTAACTAGAAGTAGACGATATTACACGAACCAAGGGTAGTTTTTTAATGTTATTACAGTCTAAGTAAGCCTACGGAATAAATGAATGATGGTAAAATAAATGAAGAAGATAGAAACATTGATAATTTCCATAGTAGGGGCAAAATGGTCATTTTACGTCTTGGGTCTAAATTTTTAGGTTTTTGTGAACTTGAGTATTTTTAGACTATTATGGACTTTGTCTCAGTGTCAAAGAGTAAAAAGGTTGCACAAAGGATGGGAAGAAGACAAAGTGACCTTGTTAAGGGTATTTTGGTAATTTACATGAGGAATTGGATAAACTTTAAATATAAATATCTAAGTTCCAGCAACTTCTAGTAGCTTCTTCTTCCATCCATCTCTTCTCTCCATTTCACGTTTTCTTCACCCTCCATGGGAAAAAAACCTTGAATCCTCCATAAATCTCTCATAGAAAGTCCAAGTTTCATGCTTTTGCCCACTCCTTCATAGGGTTTTTCATGCTCTTTCACTTTTGCACCTCAACAGCCTTCAAAAGTCTTTCTTTAGTACATTCACTCACTAGCTGGACATGTAGAGAGAGAGAGTGATTTCCTTTATTAGTTTAAAGAATTTTGAAAGAGAATTCAACTACAAAGACCATCAAGGTGAGTATGAGTTAGGGTTAATCTCTTTAGTTGTTGATAATGTCTAGTAATTAGATTTGTAAGTGTTTTATTGTTGAGGTTGTTTATTCATTTTTAGTGTGACTAGAGTAATGCAAATAATAGCCATTTAGTAGTAGTTGGAAGTTAGTTAAGGATGACTAGTAGAACTTGATTTAGGAAATAGCTTTTGAAATGGTATTAATGCCAAGTTGGGTTGATGGCGATGTTGTTGTGTGTGATAGGTTCCAACGAAACACCACACCTCCATTCGGAACATTAATCAAAGTTAGAGCCCACCAAAACATCAACAAAAACTAGTGAGTGAACTTGTATTTCAAAATGTTTTGAAAAGTGTCCACATGTTTAAATAAATCATTTGAAAATGTCATTTGTTTTTATTTTAAAAATATACTTGGGGAACAAGCCCTTGATGAAATGTTTTTATCTAGTGAAATGTGCAATATGAATAGTTCATGCGTTATCACATTATATTGATATGTGTATTATGCTTTGGATACTCCTTTTGTGTGATAATGATGACTCAACTATGTGCAGTGTGGGAGTGCACATGAGCTTATGATGACCTAGCTATGTGCGAGTGGGGAGTGCACATGAGCTGAGTGTGGAAGGATGGTATGCATGATGATGTATGTGTATATATATATATATATATATATATATAAATGTTATAGAAAGTTTATGAAAATAGTTGTGATTATTTTGTATGTTGGCATTGTTAATTGCTCCCAAATTGCTTTTCATTTCAGCAAGAAAATGGCTTTTTGATGTAACAAGACCCCTTTTAACTAAGTTGCTCTATTTCTCGTTGCAGTGAGATTCATTTTCGCTGCAGTGAGAAACTCTCAGGTTTGGGGGGTTACACTGGCCTGGTTCTCGCTGCAGCAAGAAATTTGCTGAAGCTTCTCACTGTGGCGAGATTTATTATCGCTGCAGCAAAAAACTCTCGGGTGGTTATAAGATTCTGGTACAGTGCTTTCACTTCAACAATGATTTTGACCACTTTCCGATCAGAACTGGGCAAAGTGGTAAACATAAATGTTGTAGCCCAACCTCTTAGCTTTCTAATGACTAAAAATCATGTCAATTGGACTTTTGTAGTGGAAGTTATGCTTGAAAAATCAAAGCATATGCAAACCAAGACTACCTCTTCACTGCAGCGAGAAAAACCTTTGTTTGCTTGTCTTGCTTGGTCATTGCTAAAATTTTCATTCTATTCAACTTCATGGCTTATCATGGATCTTGTAATAGTAAGGAATTAAACATTCAAATTTTGAGATGAGGGGTTTTAACCAAAACTTAGACTAAATTGCATGGTTTTATCGTAAGTGCATCATGTTTTCTAAAGCATTCCTTATCGTTGCTTGTTCCCTTCTTATGTTCACTTACTGAGTTTATGCTCAATCTTTTAAATTGCATGTTTTCAGATCCATAGCTAGTTGGGACTGAGATTAAGGAAACCACTCGTATTCACCCCTTGGTAGGTATATGGCATTCGGTAGCTGTGCCCTCACCCAAGTCACTTCGCTGGTCATCAAGAATTTTACATGTGGATTTACACTTGATGTAAATCGCTAAGATTTAGGCTACAAACAATAGATGTATATGTGATATGATGATGCCATTATGAGATGGCAATGAATGACAGTATTTTGGATTAGTACAAATATAAATATTTGGTTGTCTTATTTGTTATCGAAATACGTATAGTTGAGAATAAAGATTTGTGGTTAGAAATGATGGTGGGAATGATGAAATAGAATTTCATAAATAGGCTTACTTAGGCTTAGTGGGTTGTGCCCTTTCGGCCCTTGCACCGATCATGGCCCTAAAGTTGGGCTGTGACACATAAGTTGAAAACTGAAGAAGCAATCATGGTAGCCAAAGCTTAGCTAAAGCAAAATATCACTTAAAGGCCTCAACATGTTGTGAAATCATATGATTAAAGCATTTACTGTTAGACTTTGGAGTTAATCATGAGGGTGCAATAGTGCTTTATTTTGATAGCCAATTGGCAATTCACATCAATAAAAATCCAGTCTTCCATGAGATGGATTGCCACTTCATTATAGAGAAGGTATTAGCAGGGATAATTAAACCGGTGCATATTTCAACTAATCTCCAATTAACTAACATCTTCGCCAAAGCTTTACAACCAAGACAGTTTCACAATTTGTTAAGCAAGATGAATGTTCACAATATTCAAACTTCCTCTTGAAGGGGAGTATTAGATAGATTGAAGTTAAATAAACCCAAGTTCTATGCGAATGATTGTGCACCGAATGATTGTGCACCAAATTGATAAGCATCAGGTTGAAGAAGAAAAAGGCAGACTTGGGAAGAAAAGTGGACCAAACTTACGGTTTCAATAAAGTCAAGAAGAGTGCATTGAATGTAGCGTTTCAACGTAGCCAAGAAGAAATGGCTTAATAAAATGCAATGCACCGTTTTGTCATTAATAGTTGCTTTTAAAATTCTGTTGAGTTTGTTGAGACGTAATTAAAGCTTTACTTTTTAACAAAGAGCCCTAATTCATTGTGAAATCTCAGTCACAATCCTAGTCATAAACACAAATTTTGACCCTAAGATCCAAAAATACGCTGAATCACTTACTGCCTCTGATGATTGGCTACGATTTACTAATCTTCCACAAATAAAAGTTGCTCCGCCAAGCCTTTCTAAACACCAAGAAATACGTGTAGTAGACTACATTGAGATGCACAAGTTGTACGTCAAACAGTCTATAATCAATCGTGTTTTACTTGATTCAGTATCTTTTGCAGGGTTAATTGTTGATACGTTTACTACTCCCATGATTGATGTAGCCAATGAACTTGGACTCCCTTATTATCTTTTCAACACTTCTGTTGCAGCCAGTCTTCTATTCATGTTACACCTAATTACTCGCCATGATCAAGTTGGTCGGGAGTTTCAAGCCTCTGATACTGGGTTAGTTATTCCAGGTTATGTAAACCCGGTTCCTAGTAATGTTTTATATGCATTATTGTTTGACAAGACTGGTGGGTGCATTTGCTTCTTAAACCTTGTGAGAAGATTCAAGGAAACCAAGGTCATCATTACTAATTCTTTTGCGGAGTTGGAATTTCACGCAGTTAAGTACCTATTAGAGGTAGACCATAATATACCCTTTGACATGGTGAGGTCGCTCCACCTTCAAAGTCTGAGTAGTTCGCTCTACGATGAGGTCTAGCTGGATGAGATCATGAAATGGCTTGACAATCAACCATCATCGACGGTGGTTTTCCTGTGTTTTGGAAGCCTAGTACCCATAGATGAAGCACAAGCCATAGAAATTGCACAGAAGCTGGAGAAATACGGACATCGATTCTTGTGGTCAGTTCGAATACAGAGGCCAATAAGCGATGCAACATCATGCAAGCCTAATAATTACACTGATCTCAAGGAAATGTTACCCTAACGATTTTTGGAACGGATAAAAGGAAGAGGAATGGTTTGCGGTTGGGCTCCACAAGTTGAGGTCCTTGCCCATAAATCCATTTGAGGCTTTGTATCACTCTGTGGATGGAACTCAATTTCGGAGAGCTTATGGTATGGGGTGCCCATTTTGATTTGGTCGTTGAACGCAGAACAACAACTGAATGCTTTTCAGATGGTGAAAGATTAGGGATTAACATTGGAGATGAGATTAGATTATAAGCTTGGCGAGAGTGAGTTAGTGATGGCAGATGATATAGAGAAAGCTATAAAATCCTTGATGGGGGCTGATAGTGAGGTGTGAATCAAGGTTAAAAAGATGAGTCAAATGAGTAGGGAAGCTGTGAGGAATAGTAATGGATCTTCATTCTCTTCATATGCCTACTTGATTGAATTCATGATGGTTAATGCCCATAACAAGTCTTGAGAAGCATCACCATTTATGCCACCTAAATCTGTAGAAGAGAAACAGGCTTGATTGAATGAATAGTATGTTAAAAACTGAAATGGAGTCATTTGCATCTATTTATGGATTCTATCTTGGTTGGGGTGGGTTCAGTTGAATCCTGCTTCTTTTCTACAAATGTCTTTATTTTGGTTGTCTATATATTTTATAGGGGATTTTTTTTAGCCCTTATAAATAACATGTTTTTGTAAATAACTCTCGGGATAATTTTAACTATTTTTAGCCACCAAAAAAGATTTTGGGACAAAAATGCCCCTAATGAGCCGTTTTCGTCAGCGTGCACTCTTAAACAGGCGGAAAATGGGAGAAAAAAAATATGCAAAGATTGGTTGTGCAAAATACCCATTTTTTTTTAAGGTTGTGCAAAACAAAATAACGTTGTATGAGATGGGTTTTTAGAGATTTGAGACATGGCATTCAGATAATAGGAGAAGAGAGATATTAAATTGAATGAAGAACTGGTCGTCATGAATGGAAAGCTTGGCTAATGATGTGAAATCAAAAATCCTTGATACAGTGGTGAATTGAAAGGAGAAAGATGTGAATCCAAAGCAGAAAATGGTCCTTCTATAGCAAGCCATATGTTAGATGGCTGTCGTAGGGCAGGGTTTAGAGTTTGTGAAACGTCATGTTGGGAATGTGTGACACGGCACCGCTCAGAGTTGGTGAGACGCCATGGAGGGAATTTATGAGACGCCAGAGTTAAGAGTTAGTGACACGCCATGGTGAGAATCTGTGACACGACAGCTTTCAAAGTTGGTGAGACGCCATGAAGGGAATCTGTGACACGCTAGATTAAGAGTTGGTGACACGACGTGGAGGGAATCTATGACACACCAACGTTTAGAGTTAGTGAGATGCCATGGATGGAATTTGTGAGACGCTAGAGTTAAGAGTTGGTGACACACCATGGAGGGAATCTGTGACACGCCAGCGTTCAGAGTTGGTGAGACGCCAAGGAGGGAATCTGTGACACGCTAGAGTTCAGAGTTGGTGACACGCCATGGAGGGAAGTTGTGACATGCCAGAGTTCATAGTTGGTGACACGCCATGGTCATGTTTAGAGTGTGTGACACGACATTACTTGAAAAGTTGACACGCCATAGTCATGGTTTAGAGTGTGTGACACAGCAGTGCTTGAGTAGCTAACACGTCATGGTTTGAAATAGAGAGAGGAAAAAAAAATGAGCAGTTAACGTGGTAATCGTTTGGACTTCCACTGAATTAATTTCCCTTTTTCAGAATAAATAAGAACATTAGAAGGCAATTTTCATTTTAAATAGTTATTATTCAGAATTCGTAACGTCTGTGTGATTCATTTCTCATTCTCGTCGGTACTAGAGTGTTCGAGAAGGCTCTTTGCAAGTGGAACAAAACCACAGCACCAACAAAAATGTCAGCCATGAATGAAGAGGTCAATGAGTCTCAAATTCGAAACATTCTTGTGTTCGTTAATTTTTTGGTTTTTTCCTGGGTTTGTTTGATATGTTCGGATTTTTTGTTTTGTTTTGCAAATATTTAGACTGTGTTTTCTTACTGGTTTGATGGTTGTTGGGGTTAAGCCGTAGTGGTTTTAGGGGTTTTGGGTGTTTACCATGTGACGCCATTGTTATTATACTTAGTTATTGACATGTGACAGCATTTTACTTGATATGCATAGTGTGTGACATAATTTTACTTGATATGCATGGCGTATGACAGCATTTTACTTGATATGCATGGCATGTCATAGAATTTTACTTGTTATGCATGGCGTGTCACAACATTTTGATTACAATGCATGGCGTGTCACAACATTTTGATTGCAATGCATGGCATGTCACAACATTTATTCCTTATTTATGTCTTCAGTGTACCTTGTTGCACATGATTGCTTAACTCATTGGTGCATGTGTGCCATGTTTTGCAGATCCAGCATAGACAGTATGAGGATCTTGACAGTTTGCTGATCGTGCCGAGGGAGAAGTGGGCATTTAACGTCATAATTAACACCCACTGTAAGTGGTCGCAGCTGCATTACATCACAAAGACTCTCCAATAGAAAGAGGAGTACAATCCAGTTAAGCGTACCTGCTTCGGAATGCTCCTGGAAGTCTATCCACAAGGGTACTTTGGCGCTTGTCTCTTGCACAGTATCATGATTCGTCAGATCACTGAGAGCCAGTTAATGGACCACGAGCTATGGTTTGCCATTGGCAAGAGCAAGGCGCGACTATTAAAGCAGGAGTTCTGCCTCATCATTGGGCTGAAGTTTGATCCAATGCCCGATGTGTTCAGACGACTGTACAAAGTTACTGCGGAGGGAATTCATGCAAGACACTGGAATAGGCAAGACAGCGTTAAGCTGCAAGCTTTGCTTGATACGTTTTGCGGGGGCAACTTTCAACGACCAAGAGACGTGACCAAGATGGTACTCGTCTTGATCGCGAATAACATTTTATTTGGTAAAGACTACCGTAGACGGGTGACGCCTTAGTTGTTGTCATTGGTGGAGGATATCGACACTTGGAATGTCTTTCCATGGGGGCACTATGTTTGGAAGCTGACCTTAGACTACCTTTTGAAGGGGTTAGAAGTGCCTGACTCAAGCGTTACAAAGGAAACTCGGTTACGTTACAACATTTACGGATTCGCATGGGTGATACAGGTACTATCACGTAACATTTTTCAGTTTCCTTTTGAAAAAAAAAATTATGGGTGCACTCGTTTATGATTTACGGTCTGATAATGGTTACATTTGACATGCAGTTATGTGCAATGGAGGTAATTTCGGCCTTCTGAAAAATAGTTGTCCTCTCTGGTCCGAAGGACAACGTCTACCCATGAATGTGCAGATGGGATTGCAATCAGAAGCTAAAAGACTTCTACAAGGCAATTCAGAAGTTAGAGTCATCTGACCATGTCAGTGAACAACTGCTAATTTTTACGTTATATTTGTATAATAATTTTCCCTATTCAATAATGATAATATTTTATTTGTTTATTTGCAGTTGTGAACACTAGAGACTTTGAAACCCATCGCGGATAAGGCCCTCTGATAGTATTTTGTGGACCTTGATGTCCCGTTATCGGAGGGCCACGAGTACGTACCAATAGGGCACATGGAGGATCGGTTGGATTGAGGCTTAGGTGCGAGGCAAAAAAAGAGAAGCTTGAAGGAGAAAAGAGCCTCTGGTGGCACAAAGCGGATGCGCACCACCACTGCTTTAGTTGATGAGTTGATGGACAAAGGGGATTACTATGGTCAAGGCAGTGAACAGCCAGTAAGGACAATTGTAACGGTTTTGTGTTCTTCAATTCCATATGTGATTATCGAATAACATTTCTGTGTTTGCAATTGGACAATGGGTCGGCAGCTCCAGAACCACCCATCGGTCTTCCTCAAACGCAGAGTGGAAATGACCCATCGGTAAGATCGGTTCTAACGATTTGTGTTCTACATTCCCACATATGTTTATCGAGTAACACAGTAATTTCTGTAATTGCAGTTTACGAAAGCGACAACAGGTCCTCAAGTACCGATCGGTCCAGCTCAACCGCAGACAGCTAATGAGCCGACGGTAAGGATATTAAAGTTGTAACGGTTAATGTTCAACAATTTCATACATGATTATTGAATAACACAGTTATATATGTAATTGCAGTTTGCGAAAGTGACGACAGATCCTCAAGCACCGATCGATCCAGCTCTATCGCAGACTGCTAACGAGCCACCGGTTAGGATATTAAAGTTGTAACAGTTAATGTTCAACAATTCCACACATGATTAATGAATAACACAGTTATATATGTAATTGCAGTTTATAGAAGCGACGATAGGTCCTCAAGCATCGATCGACCTGGCTCCACCGCAGACTGTTAACGAGCCTCCGGTTAGGATATTAAAGTTTGTAACGGTTAATGTTCAACAATTCCATATATGATTATTGAATAACACAATTATATATGTTATTGTAGTTAACCCAGTCGAGAACAATCATTGACGGAGCAATCACTACCCACAAGCTCCGACGAATCATGCGCAAGCATGAAAAAGAGATGTTGTAGCTAAAGGCTTCAATTCAGTCATTAAGTGCAGCAATGCAGATGCTTGAGGACCGTATCATTGGTCGGATTCTTGACGGCCTTAAATCACAAGTACGTTATTCTATCTTCACTTGTATTTTGATGATTTACGTTTAGCAACTGTTTAGACTATATTTTCTTGCTGGTTTGATGGTTTTTGTGGTTAAGTGGTAGTGGTTTAACTAGTTTTTAGTCATTAGCGGGTTAGGACATTTGTATTGTAGTTTGTTATTGCCGTGTCTGCCTTAGCGTGTCACAACATTTTACTTGTTATTCATGGCGTGTCACAACGTTTGATTTGATATGCATGGCGTGTCATAACATTTTGCTTGTTATCCTCGGTGTGTCACCAAGTTTATCTTGTTATGCATGGCATGTCACAACATTTTACTTGTTTTGCATGGCGTGTCACAACATTTTGCTTGTTATCTTTGGCGTGTCACCAAGTTTATCTTGTTATGCATGGTGTGTCATGACATTTTACTTGTTTTACATAGCGTGTGACAACATTTTACTTGGTATGCACTGTGTGTCACAACATTTTACTGTTTATGGTTTGTGGTATTTTATGAGCTAACTAACTATTTTTTTAATTTTGTAGAGCGGTCCATCTCACGGTGCTAGTTTGGAGCAGGATGATGCTGATGATGGACAACATCATGAACTTGGTGTTGACATTGACGATGACGTTCTTTGTGCTGACAGAGAGCACATAACTCATGTCGATGACGACATCGAAGAAGTTGTGGAAGTGGATGTCACCCTTCAATCAGATGATGCTGAAGGAGAGCATCTTCCTTCGGTCGATGCATTCATTGACGCAGCAGCAAGAGCTATCGTTCTTTATCGTGGGAGCACTCCCGATGCAGTTGAGATACAGTCGTCGTCACTAGAGTCATCTGCTGTCCATCTTGGTGTAGTAGAAATTTTAAACCCAACTGAGCGACACGGTTGAAAATGGCGAGCAAATACATGGCAAGCCCATTCGTCGACCCCTTAGTGACCCATCGAGATGTGAAGGATAAAATCGTAGAAGACTACGAAACTTTCAAAAAAGAGGAGTCCGCGAGGTAAGCTCGTAAATAAAATTGCAAATATTATTTTTCAATGAAACAGTAATCCACCAAGACTTATGAAATTCATTATGTTACATATGTAGGCATAACGTCGGCATCTTAGGGGATCAAGGGGCTAACTTTTTCATAACCTTAGAGGATCCCAATGAGCAAATGACAAGTGAACATATCGACGCATGCCTCAGCCTACTCTGTAAGCGAATGATAGGGCCGAAGTCGAAGCTGTACACTGCCCATACATGCGTGGTTGACACGATATTCTTCGTAAGTTTATTTGAAAATTGTTCAATTCTATAAATACTAAGTTTTTGATTGCATGAAGTGTAAGCTAATGTTTACATATTTCACAGAACACCATCGATATGCTACACATAGAATTTTCAACAGAAGACGCCCAGGCCACAATGCAAATTCTAGATGAGTTGCGGGGGTATGTGGAGGGTGAAAGGCCAACGTATGCCAAAAAATGGGAAGATGTGGATTTCATCCTCTCGCCTTACAACGTTGGTGGGCATTGGGTGGTTGCGAAGATCGACTTGGTGAGGTGGATGATCAAGGTGGTGGACTCAGCAAGAACTTCGGATGCTAAGGATAACGGAGTTCGTGCGGGTCAGATGACACCCTTAACGACAATGATGCCATTCATCTGCCACCAAGCCGATTATTTCAACAACATACGTTGAAAGAGACGGGATTGACACCGATGCCATTAGATATTCATTAATCAAAAACTAAAGTGCATCGACATAATGATAGTGTCAGCTGCGGTATGTTCATGATAGGGTACATTGAGCATATTTTGCAATAAAAAAAGATCGAAATTAAGCAGAATATTATTGCAAAAATGAATCGGCAATATGCTCTAGAAATTTTTTCCAACAGTTGTGAGAGCAAACCCTGAACATATCGGCCCTTGTCTGTACAATTTTTTTAGTATACAAATTTTTTTTTATACAATTCATTTTATACACATTTTTTGTATACACAATTTATTTTATACAATTCATTGTAAACAGAAATAATTCTTTCTGTATACACAATATACTTTGTACAATTATTTTATACACAATCAATTTTTTTGCCTATACACAATTAATTTGATACCAAGAATTTTTTTTCCTTTTCTATATACAATATATTTAATTTGATACACAGTTGCAAGAAGTCAGTGTGTAACGCCATAAACATGATACCACTCAGCGTGTCCCCACATACATCTACTTGCACTCAGCGTGTCACCCAAAAAATCTGTAAAAAGTCAAAGTGTGATGTCGTAAATCCACTAACACTTAGCGTGTTAGCCGATAAATCTGCTTCCACTCAGCGTGTCAAAACGATTGGGTCGTGCCGTGTCACGCCATAAATCTCTAGATACTCAGCGTGTGATGCCATTAATCTGCTTTCAGTCGACGTGTCATAAGAATTGGGCCGTCCAGTGTGACCTCACGATATTGCATCAAGTCTGTCGTGTAACGGCATAAATCTGCTTGCACTCATCGGGTCACGATTGTGAAACAGTAGGGTTGAGAATTTATGACACGCCACGTTTAGAATATGTGACAAGACTGTGACACGCTATTGCTTCAACAGCTGACACACCATGGTAACCGTTTAAAATTCCACTGAAGTTAAAAAAAAAAAACCATCTCAACTTCAACTAAATTAATTCCTAAACCCTAAACGACTAAATGGGAATATGCTAAGGCCATTTTTCATTTTAAACACTTATTATATATTGTAAAAACCATAAATAGAGGCAACAGGATCACTTTATGCGAATTCGATTCTGACGGCGACATATATAATTTCCATTGATCAAAATTGGTAATTGTAATTATCCCCCGCTCACTCCAGTGGTTTCTGCACTCAACCCAGGTAGGCATTAATTAATTTCCAGGTTCGTCATCTTTCTCTTCCAGGCACGCCGCTGCACCAGCCCAACATTACATTGATTAACATTGAATATATAGATTTTTCCATCCATCTAATTGCTTCCAACATGAAATTGTTCTGTATCCATCCTCCCTTATTTTTCCAGTTGTTTCCAGGCCAAAATTCTATCCTGTCATTATAAAATAGTATGTCTAAAATTACACACCACAACTTGTTATGCATGGTGAGTCAGAACAATTTAATTGTTATGCATGGCATGTCACAACGTTTAACTTGTTATGCATGGCGTGTCAGTACAATTTACTTGTTATGCATGGTGGGTCAAAACAATTTAATTGTTATGCATGGTGTGTCACAACGTTTAACTTGTTATGCATGGTGGGTCAGAACAATTTAATTGTTATGCATGGCGTGTCACAACGATTAACTTGTTATGCATGGCGTGTCATAAAATTTTTCTTGTTATGCATGGCGTGTCACAATATATTACTTGATATGCACGACGTGTCACAATATTTAACTTGTTATGCATGGCGTTTCTCACATTTATTCCTTATTTATTTCTTCTGTATACCTTGTTGCACATTATGGTTTAACTCATTGGTGCATTTGTGCCATGTTTTGCAAATTCAACGCATACAATATGAGGATCTTGACATTTTGCCTTTCCAAGAGATGAGGGAGTTCATGCAGTGAAGCGTATGTTTTTGGGATGCTCTTTGAGGCCAATCCACAAGCTTGGTCTATCAAACTTTGACCTTGCTTGCACGGTTGAGTTGATTGTAGCCCGATACAGTTTTCCTAGTACCCCAAGGGAAGCATACATGGGTTTGTCAAAGTTTGATAGACCAAGCTTATAGATAAACATCTACGAGCATCACGAAACACATAGCCTTCAGTGCATTGTACTCCCCTATCTTTTTGAAAGTCTTTATGATGTAATGCAGCTGCCACCACTTACAGTGGATTTTAATATTGAGTATGGATAAGCATATGAGAGCCAAAAACCCCCAAATTAAAATATCAGGTTAGTCTGCATGAGATGCCAAGTCTGCATGCACTCAACATGTCACCACAAGACTTGTAGTAAGAACATAAACGGTTAAATCAAATGAAATAGAAAGGAATTAAATCAAATCATTAATTATTTGATACAAGTGGTAATAAAATGTGACAAATTGGGTAACAGTATATGGACTTTATCTCTTAATATTGGTAGCCATTCCATGCTTGTTGTTCCTTCATAAGATTTGTGTAGCCACTTGTACTAAATGTGTCTGAAAATTGTAGTTGAATTCGTTTTGCTTTACGGATTTGTCTACTCTGTCATTCTATGAGCCACTTTTAGTTACAGACTTTGTTGCCAAACATTTCAGGCAGTTAAGCTTGTTAAGGCTCCAGTCTGATGGAGATTGTAATCAGAAACATTTTACAAACAATGTAAGAGTGTACTTTAACACGATCTTGATCAGACACAAGCCTTGACAGGCTTATCTACCTGAAATGTTTGGCCACAAAGTCCGTAACTAAAAATGGCTCATAGAATGACCGAGCAGACAAATCCGTAAAGCAAAACGAATTCAACTACAATTTTCAGACACATTTAGTTAGACGGTCAGGTTGTCTTCATTCACAACACACCTACATTTTTAGATATTGTCCTTCGTATTGGACAGTTGTTGCATGTGTGACCGATTTGTCTGCAACTTGAACATGCTTTAGGTTCGCACAGTCGTGGAGTCGCCGATTGACTTGGAGATGGTGTCGGATTTATGGATGGAACTACAAATGGGGATGGACGTTTTGTCTGTTATACCCGTACCTTTTGCATTGCGAACATCTCCATGCTCGACTGCCTTCACCAGCTGATGGAATCCTTCTCCTCCTAGGTCTTCTTGCTTGGCCTCGTCAAGGTGGGGGTAAGACGACAATTTGTTTCACATGAGGGGGGATGTCCCACTCACTAGGATGCCCTACCGACCTAATGGATCCTGAATAACCCTCCTTGAAAATGGTTGTCTTGTAGTAGTCAGTGCAGAATTCAATGGCTTCACGACTACATTTACTAAAAACCACAATAAACTCAATCTTCAAGCACAATGTAAATGCTATGTCAATTACGGTTCAAATAAGAAATAAAGATATTCTGACTATTGCTGCAATGGCATGGCTGCATGGCAGTAAATCTGTTTAGAACTCACAACATGAACACGTCTTCTTCGACAAGTTTACAAGTCCGTCCATCTTCCCGTCTTTAACTTCGAACTTCACTCGATTGATAGGCTTAACTAGAAAGTGATGTGAATTATTGAACCTTTTACTCAACTGCCTGGCAACCCAAGGGCTGAAGGGCGTAGTCACCTTGACGGCCTCTTCGTACTGTTCATGGAACCAACGCTGGAACGTCTCTGATGAACTCGATCAATACAGTGATCGGCATTTGTCTTGTATGCTTCAAGCATGAGTTAACACATTCCGTAATGTTGGATGTCATTATTTGGGATCGCCTTGCCAGTGAACATACACGTGCCCATTTCTCAAGCCCTATTCTCATAAGGTCCACGTGGGCTCCCAGGTTAATCTGTTGTATCTGGTTCATTTGTCTGTTGAAATCGGCCACCTTATAGCAATCTCGAGCAAGGGTGAAAAGCATACAAACATCATCGCGCTTGAACTTGTTTTTTAAGTTTTTTTTTCAAGTGGTATCCGTATAAACCATGGTGTGCTTTTAGGTATGCATTTTGGATTGCTTTCTTAATGCCGAGATGCTGATCAGAAATAAACATAGTGTTTTCAAGACAACCAACCGCATCACGCAGCTTGCTAAGAAACCACGTCCATGAGTCTTCGTCCTCAACATGGCCAATGCCAAACGCAACTGGATATTCGCACTCGTTCGCATCTTTGCATACAACTACAAACAAAACACCCTTGAACCTGCTTTTCAAATGTGTTGCATCAATTGTAAACGTAGGACGCATTACATCCCTAAACCCTCGAATACAAGCCTCGTATGACCAAAAACAATATTTGAATATCTCTTCCTCATTAGTGGCCATTACAGTCACTGTGCCAGGATTTTCTTATTCCAACATATAAAAATACGATGGTAGTAGTTGAAATGACTCCTCCGGTGGACCGAAAACAAGCCTCTCCGCATACTCCTTCACTTGCCAAGCCTTACCATACAAGCATTCCAATCGCCACTAAACCCCAACCTCACAAATTATGTCCTTAGGTCTCAATGCTACTCCATTAGCCTGAATCTTGTGTGACATAAGTTCACCAATCATCTTCGCACTCATAGTTGGAAACCGCCCTTGCAAACCATCAACGGTACAAGTGTGTACTTTGTGGAATGTCTGAACTTTCCAATATTCTCCTTTATCAAGTAACTTCGTTGCACGAACACTGAACGTGCATGCCTTGTCCTTGCAACCAACCTCATAACGAGCTTTACATGACCTTTTTACTCTTATCGCAAACTTCTCTTTTATAACCAACATGTTCAAAGCTCGTTTCAACTCGGCTTTTGACGAAAATATTCTTCCTTTGTATAAGCGATCTTTGTCACATGTCGACTCTTTAGTGGTAATTGTTTGGAAGGAGAACCTTTCTGCACCTGCAATTACCCACATACGAGATATCCCTGCATTTTCCCTTTCTTGATCACTGTCATCGAGCAATGTATCAAGGGAACGAATCCCATTCTCACCAGCGATGGGGTTATTATATATGGGGTCATCACACTGAACATCTCCTACATCAACACCTCTAACAAGTTCTGTTTCACCTTCAACATTATTGCAAATTGGAATGTCACTGTCATAAAGGCAATCATCATTTGAACTGTCATCTTGTGATTGTTCAAGCCCATCATCTGAAGTGTCATCAAATCTATCTTCACCGGCAGCGAACAAATCCTCATTTCCCTCATCAAATGCAGTATTATCCTCCAGCGTCGCAGTGTCACCCTTCAACCTCACATTGTTGTCCTTAATTGTCATATTCTCATTTGACAATGGCATTACACACTCTACAGTTTCACCCGATCGTTGCATTTGTTCAAGAGAAGCAAGAAATTGGTTTGATGCACATCCTGATTGAAATTATGCAGCCAACTGTTCTGTGAATGTCGTCTATCTATCGGGCTGCACAAACTCTTATGAATACCTCAATTGCCATTGTTGTGGGTTACAGACCGAATATTGTGGTATATGTGAATCATTGTAAATCTCATTTTGATTGAGCTGATTACCATGTTGTCCAACTTCTTCATATGACATAACATTTGTTTGGCGTCCCTTAATGCTGACATATACAGTCAAAACATTCCTCTGTTCTAGCAAAATTAATGCAACATCCTCATCGTCCTTGATAATTGGCTGTGATAGCTCTCCAGGTGTACTGATCAATGCATGTAACTCAATCTCGTCAATTTCTGAGTTTACCCCAACAACATCTTCAACTAGCTTCATCAAGCCCACAAACGACAAATCACTCTTAACCCCCCGCATTAGTGACTCACCACCCTTGTAAATGCCATTCACTCACTGACCACCGTGTCTTATCACAAGTCGCACAATTGGAACCCCACTGAATTTTTGAAAAAAAAATATTGTCAATCATTTTACACAATACATGTCATGATCAAAAATTTATCAGTCGTGTTGTTACACACCATGCATATAACGTAAAATGTTGTAACACACCATGCATATCAAGTCAAATGTCGTGACACGTCATGCATCAGTATCATTACACGCCATGCATCACTATCGTGACACGTCAATCACTGTAATTATTGACTGGTTACACCAACAACCGTGACACGCTAAAAACTCAAAAAACTAGTTAACCCACGACACGCCAGGAACAACCATAACATGCCAAAAACCCATAAATTCAATTAACCCACCACACCCCAGGAAGAGTCGTGACACGCTAACAACCCAAAAAACTAGTTAACCCACAACATGTCAGGAATAGCCATGACACGCTAAAATAACTCTAACTCATGTTATAGATGCATGGCGTGTAACAACTCTGGGTAATATTTCTAATCCATCTTATCATTTACACCAAATGTTTTAGAAATTTAAGTGTGTTGCAGAAATAAACCCAATAACAGATACCTTGATGTCATCTCTGTTATAGGGTGTGTTAATCTACGACAATGTGGCCAGATGCCGAGAGATAGACCACAGCCTGATGACGATGGTGCTCAACAGAGAGTTGACAGAGCTCATACAGTTCAGAGATTTGAGAGAGCTGACAACGACGGTGCTCAACAGAGACTTGCCAGAGTTGAGACAGTTCAGAGAGTTGGGAGAGAAAGATGACCGAGCCCAAACAGCTGAGCGCATTTATTTTTATTTTTTTCATTTTCTCTCTGATGAGAGGCAAATAGGTCAAACAATTGACCATTTATTTGAAACAATGTTTTTTATGGCATTTTAGTCTACTCATGTTTATTTTTTGTTAGAAACAGATAATTTTATATGGGTGGTTATTTCTGAAATCACCTTATCACGAGATCCTTTTCTCGCAATTTCCTTTATTTTATATATTCTTTTAATTTGTGACATGTGAGATGGCTTGGTTCAATTAGTAGTGAATTGTTTAAGATTTTTTTAAGTATGATTTGTGATTGCTTGCTACCAGCTCATGTTTGATTAACCTCTTGCGTTTCAAAACATTTAGAAAACTCAACTAAAAGATTTAATTTTAGATTTTTTTTAATTTATAATAATTTTAGATAAGTTCAATATACCATGATGGCTAGTTATTTTATATAATAATAATGCTTTGCTAATATATAGATTCATTGTCTTTTTTTTTTTTTAAAGTAAGAAAGAAATTCATTAAAAAGCTGGGAATAATTTTCCCCTTTACAAAAGCCAGGCCAGAGGCCAGGCCAAACAACAAGTCTATTGGTATGTATGCTTAGACAATACAAGTATACAGTCCCAATATTCCCGTTCAAAAAGAGCAAAAAGAAGATAGGCTCTTGACAAAGTCCAAAAAACATAAGATGAGCCTCCTCCTAAAATTGCAGCAAGCTTGACTTCCACTATAAAATCAGCTCAAGTGGACAAAAACACCCTTTCGATCTCAGGCCATGAAAAACCACAAGAAAACAGACAGAAATAACAGCACATGTAACAATCGTCTTCCCCAGAGAGGAACACTTATAAAATTCAAGTCAGTTCTCTTATTGAGCCCACAATCCAAATCCCCCAAACCATAGCAAACATATGGAAGTACCTAGCCAAATAATCTCATAGAAAGTTGAAAGAAAGAGAATCATCCCGGGACACAGCAATCTTGGACAGACGCTGTACTCTAAACAAAGTCATCAACACAGCATAACCCCATAACCAGCAAAAGCACAAAAAACTCATCTTGAACAAATCATCGCACAACTGGACAAAAACCAAGAAACAGGAGAACACAGGGACGCAGTCCCCCTGGGCAGAATCCAAAAAATATAAACACAGTGAACCATTCCCCCTAAGGAAAGAAAGAAAACTCACATTGGGTGAAAAAATTCAAGTAAATCAACTTCTCTACCTACACCCTCCTTTACTAGTTGATCAGCTTCACAATTTCCTTCTCTTAACGTGTGTCTTGAGGATTAGTTAAAAAAATATAAAATTATGTACAAATAACTTTAAAATGGATTGACTCTTGAGGATTAGTTAAAAAAATTGTAATTAATAAATATAAAATTATGTACAAATAACTTTAAAATGGTTTTTATATAATATATTTAATCACAAGTAAATGGCTTGAACATGGACTAGAAACCTATTCTTTCTTACATTCATTGACCTTCAATTCATGTCACAATTTAATCAATAAAATAAATTAACAAATGCTCCTGAGTATTTTAGTCATTGATTGATACATGATTTTTTATCTAAAAAGTAAAGTTAAATTCCTCCTTCCCCAATTAAAATAAATAAATTGAGAAATTTATTTTGACTTTTTAATATAATATAAGAGTTGTTGGATTTTTTTTTTTTAATATTCTGGATTGGAAACCTGTGGCAAAACTCGTGTTGGTTTTGTTTTGACAACTGGACTTGCTGTACGAAAACCTTGGACTGATATATAAAAGAAGTCCAACAACACAACACTGAGCAGAACAATCTTGGCATATGGATTGGATGCCTATGGCTATGGCTGCTTTCCATCCAAAACCATATGCCAAAGCGAAATACAGAGGTTACTTTTAACATCTCGATCGGCACAACAATCTTAAATTGATTAACACCAAAACAATCCAAGTCCATGTCTTCCAACATCCAGGATCGCATTACTAGATTTGAATGAATACACTTAGCTCTTTAATGCTCAATATTTCATCAACTCTAAGCTTAGCTCTTTAATATTAGGTTTTCTGCTGTCGCTTTTAGATGTGACAAACTCACTTAACTCAATTTAATGCTGGATATTTATTATCTTGAATTTTAAACTAAGCTCTTAAGCTTAACTCTTTAAGATTAGATTTTCTACTAATCCCTTTATTAACATATTATCTTATCTATACTTTAATTACTATTTTATTGTATCATACATATATCAGTTCAGGATAATAAAGGTGATATAATTTCCTCGACTTTAAATTGTATATTAGACATTAACATCCCACCACCATATTTAAATGACAAAAGAAATCTTTGCGAGTAAAATGATGGATTACATGCACCTCTTTACAAGACAGATATTAAGATAGTGGTTGAGTTTAAGTAACATAGATAGATGTTTCCCAAGACTTGTTGGCGTTGCTCATCATAAACTCAATCAACCGCGCAAAGGAGTTGAATGAAGACCTATTACTGTCGCTCACAGCTTCCCTACTAAGTTTACTCATCTTTTTCACCCTTTTCCGCACCTCGCTATCAGCCTCCATCACGCAATTTATGGCTTTTTCTATTTCATCTACCGTCACAGTATCACTCTCACCCAGCTTATAATCCAATCTCATCTGCACCGCTAATCCCAAATCCTTCACCATCTGAAACGCATTCAATTGTTGTTCTGCGTGCATTGGCCAAGTCACAATGGGCACCCCTTACCATAAGCTCTCCAGAATCGAGCTCCATCCACAGTGTGATACAAATCCTCTGATGGACTTGTGGGCAAGGGCCTTAACTTGTGGAATCCAACCACAAACCACTCCTCTTCCTTCTGTATGCTCCAAGAAAGCTTGGGGCAAAATCTCGTTCAGTTCGATGCAACTACTAGGCCTTCGTATACCATCCTTCTCTGGGCTTCTTCTTCTTATTGACCACAAGAATCTGGTGCCCCGATTGCTCGAGCCCCTAAGAAATCTCCGTGGCTTGTGCTTCATCGAAGGCCTGCAAGCTTCCGAAACACAAGCAAACCACCGATGATGGTGGTTGATCGTCAAGCCATTTCATAATCTTGTCAAGTTGGATCTGATCGCAGAGCGAACTACTCTGACCATGAAGGTGAAGCAGCGGCCCTAACACGTAGAAGGGTATATCATACTCTAACTCTAATAGAGACTTGACAGCATGAGATTCCAACTCCTCGAATGAATTACTAATGATGGCTTTGGTCTGCTTGAATCTTCTCACAAGATTTAAGAAGCAAATATACCCACCATTCTTGTCAAACAAAACTGAAGGTGAAACATTATTAGGAACCGGGTTCACATAAACTGGAATAACTAACTCAGTATCAGAGGCTTGAAACTCCCGAACAACTAGATCATGGCGAGTAATTAGGTGTAACATGAACCCAAGACAGGCTACACCAGAAGTGTTGAAAAGATAGGAAGAGAGCCCAAGCTCACTGGCTACATCAATCATGGGAGTAGTAAACGTATCAACAACTAAGCCTACAACAGAGATAGACTCAGGCAAAATGTGATTGATGATGCAATCTTTGACGCACAACTTGTGACTCTATAGAGTTTAACTCCAAGTACTCCTTGGCAAATGGAAACGCTTACCGAGACAGCTACTTGTGTCTGAGGAAGATTGATAAATCGAAGTCGAGGAACATCAGAGGAAGCAAGTGATCCAGCGTATGTTTTAAGCTCGGGGGCAAAGGGTGTGTCCATGATTAGAAAGGTGACTGAGAAACGCTCATCCTGATCAAGCAAGCCCTTTGCAAACTCGACATGCGAGACGAGGTGGCCTATGGCTGGCGTCGGAATGAACACTAGCTCCCCCTTCACCATTATTATCGATGGTGGTGGCTTTTTTTTTTTTTTTTGAAAATGGAGTGGTTGAGATTTCACAGCTGTTTTATCTTTAAAAAGAATCAATTATTGCCGAATAGAATTGCAGTCTCTTACTTGAAATTTTAGATTTAATTTAGATTTAAAATTCAATTGGGATTTTTATTATGTGACAATATTAGTTTAACTTGTATAAATAAAATGTATTTGAAATTCTACAGAAAAATTTTCTTTAAATTATGAGAGATTTGAGATGTTTTTGATGGGAGGAAGTCTATAAATAGATATTCTACTCTTGACTGACTCAATAATCCACTAGCCCTGTATCCATCATTGGGAATTGCATTAAATCAGAATATTAGTTTCTTCTTTTATTATTGATATGGATGGAGATTAGTACGATTGTTATTATTTTTGCTGCTATGATTTGTTTACATAAACATATTTGAGTATGGTTTATCACGTGGTATCATAGTAATATTTTTCTTTTACCTATAAATAAAATTATAATTTCAAAAAAATTAAGATTTATTACGAATTAATATGACCCATAATGGAATTGATACTGATAAAATTTTTAGATCTAGATTTGTTTTACCATGCTCAATGATTATTTTGTGTAAAATTTTCATTGGCCTTTCTTGTAAAATTTATGCATGTTATGCTGTGATATTTTCTAGTTGCTTCTACCTTGTGCTAGTAGTCTTGCAAACTCCAAAGCTTGTGGTGATATGAAGTTCGTTTTCCAGGTGGTAATTTGCGTGGGTGGGCCATAATTGGTAATTATTGACACTGTTCATGTATTTTTTGCATCAACCTTTTGACTAGTCAAATTGTTTCAATTATTTAACTTATTAAAGAAAGAAAGGACCTTAGTTTTGGATATTTGTTATTATTTTTGGACGCTTTTGTCTGACTTTTCATTTTTTTTCAATTGTAAATTTATAATAGGATGACTGTTGACTAAGTCAAATTGATTGTTATTATCTTTTGAGTGTTTTAATTGTTTTACGAAGATTGCAAATATGTGGCCTTGAGTTATTCGCATTGATTCAATAAAATTATGCGGACTGTTAGCGTGTGATTGGAAATTTTTTATCTTTTAATTCGTCTTCGTCACATGTTTCACTGTGAATTTGTTAAACTTACAAGTTGATTGTTGTAACTTAACTTGGGCTGCTTGTTTAATTAATTGTGTGTTGTCTTTTAATTAAATTTAGAGCTTAGTTTGTTTAATAAATAATTATTATTGAGCTTGCTTTAATTTGCATGTAGGCCTTTATAATTATTGTGTTTTGAATTTTTAGTTGTAAATAAATAACTTGGGCATGTGATTTAAGTTTGGGTTGTTTAAAATATAGATTATAAAATTTGGACATTTATGTTATTAATATAAACGTGTTTTTGAAGCCTATTATGAATTAGACCTAATTTAGTTTTCTAGATCTTAATTTTTGTAAATAGGCTTGACTATTTAATTAGTCATAAGGAAGTTTACTTAGTCCAAATTCATTCTACTTTTAATTAAGCTATTATTAGCATAATAAAATAAATTATTTATGTTATGCTTATTTTTGTAAAAATAATATCTTAATTTATGGTATTGATGTCATATGATTAGTGTGCATTTGATTAATTAAGGAGTAGCTACAGCATCTTTAATTATGACAATGCATACATAAAGTATTGATATATATTGTTGATCACATCTAGATTTTATGGCATGAAATTGTAATTGAATACGTTAATATGTTAATTTTATCCTACAGGGAGATTATCATATATTCATATTTAATTAGGATGAAATAGTAAATAATTTCTATTTCTTAATTAACCCATATGTAATAAGAAATATTGATGATTTGTTATTTTCATCATAAAGTAAGTGAATCAATTTTGTGTTAAAATTTATATACACAAATAGATTTTTATGACATGTCGATTCATGTTTATTATTTTGATATATCTTATATTGGTAAGCAAATCATTTTTTTGATGGTTGTGTCTCAATTTTGTAACATAAGCAAGATTATTTTTTTATTTGCAATTCAATCTTTGATATTATCTAGTGAAAAATCTGATATTCCCTATTTAAGTGGCAACAACTATAAAGTATGGAAAAAGAGAATTCTTCTTTATCTGGGGTGTATTAACCTTGACTATGCTCTTCAAAAGGATGAGACTGCTAGAATTATGGCTACTAATACACCAACTAAGATTATTTTATATGAACGATGGGATCATTTGAGTGTGATGCTTATCAAATCTCACATTACTACTAGTATTCATGGGTCCATACCTAAACGCAAGAAGTCAAGGACCTTTAGAAGGCTATTGATGAGCAATTTAAGTCTTTTGAGAAAGGTCTAGCAAGCACTCTTATAATTAAGTTGTTGTCAACAAAGCTCACTAACATCAAAAGAGTGCGCGAGCACATTATGTAAATGAGGGATATAGCTGCTCAGCTAAAGATTTTGAAGATTGAAATTTTTTATTCTTTCTAGTACACTTTATCCTGAACTCTCTCCTATCTCAATATAATCCTTTTAAAATATTCTCTAACATAAAAAGAAATATGGTCAATTAATGAAATCTTGGTCATGTGTGCAAGAGGAAAAGAGATTGCTCTAAGAAATGGGTGAAAGTGTACATATGGTCACATAAGAAAAGGATAAAAATCAAGCCAATAGGAAGAGAAAGAAAGCGAAAGCGAAAGCATATACACTTGTCCATATTGTGAATAAGGAAAAATCCTTGTGTTTCTTTTGTAAAAAGAAAAGACACAAGCGGGAGGATTGTCCTAAACGAGAGGCTTGGCTTGAAAAGAAAGTTAATCTCAATTCTTTTGTATGTTATGAATCTAATATAGTTAGTGTTTCTTATAACACTTGGCGAATTTATTCTGATTCTACAATCCATGGTTTTAATAGCACGCAAGATTTTCTAAACCTAAGGAACCTAAATGAAAGTGAAAAATGCATCTATTTTGGAAACTAGATGGGTCACATGTGGGAGCCATAGGAACATTTAGACTTGTTTTAAGTATTAGTTTTCTTTTGGATTTGGAATGAACCTTTTATATTCCAAGTTTTTCTAGAAATTTAATTTCTGTTTCCAAACTTGTACCATTTGGATATTCCTTCAATTTTTCTAGAATAGTTTTTAATTTATTTAAAAATTCAGTTATTGTTGGAAAAGGTACAATGGATGATAGTTTGTTTAAGTTTATTCAATTAGAATGTTCCTTTTAGTTTAATGGCTTCACACGATGATGTTGCTATTAAACGTTATGTTATAAACGAAAAATCTTCCATGTTTTGGCACTAAAGATTGAGACATATCTCCATTAAGAGAATCAAAAGGTCAGTGAGTGATGGAGTTCTTGAAGCTCTTAACTTTAGGGATTTTGATTCTTGTGTTGACTGCATTAAAGGAAAATAGACTAACAAGACCAAGAACGGTGTTAGGAAGAGTTTTGAAATATTAGAAATCATACATACTAATATTTACTATCTTGATATCAGTTTGAACGGTTAGAAATATTTTATTACCTTTATAGATGATTACTCGTGATACATGTATCTCTACTTGCTTCATTATAAAAGCGAAGCATTGGATACTTTTAAAATATTTAAAGCATCGGTAGAAAAACAATGTGCAAAACAAATTAAAATTATAAGATCAGATAAATGTGGTGAATATTATGGTAGGTACATGGAAATTGGGCAAGCACCTGGTCCATTTGTTGATTTTCTTCAAAAGCAAGGTATTATAGCTCAATGCACCTTGCCTGGCTCACTAGACCAAAATGGTGTAGTAGAAAGAAGAAATCACACTTTGATGGACATGGTGAAGAATACGCTTAGCAACTCCAAACTTCCTTTGTATTGTGGATAGAGGCTCTTAAAAGAACAACGTATATATTAAATAAAGTTTCAACTAAGGCAATTTTTAAAACGCCACTTAAGTTATGGAAAGGTTGGAAACTGAGTTTGCGACATATACATATCTAGGGTTGTCCAGTTGAATTACGAGTTTATAATTTACAAGAAAATAAGTTGGACTCAAGGACTGTTAGTGCATATTTCATTAGATATGCTGAAAAGTCTAGGCATTATCGATTTTATTGTCTTTCCCATATTAATAAAATAGTACAGTCAAGAAATGCAAAATTTATTGAAAATGACATGGTTAGTAAGAGTGATCGACCTCGAAACTTAGGTTTTGAGAAAAATCCTATTTTTGATACAACTTGCACACCAAGTTGCAAATTTGTTATTGTAAATAATAGCCATCAAAATCTTATGGATGTTGATCAACTAATTGCTGAAATTCCATGTCATGTTAATAATGTTTTAGTAAATCTTGCTTCCCCACAAGTGTACGAGCAATTAACTCCACAAGAGGTGGTTCCAGTTGTGCAACAACCTCCATAAGAGGTTATTGAACCAACATTAAGAAAATCTACCAAACTAAAGAAGTCAGCAACATATATTGATTATGTTGTGTACATTCAAGAATTTGACTATGACATTGGTGCTGTTAATGACCTTGAGACATTTTCATAGACAAAGGAATGTAATAAATCTACATTGTGGTATGATGCCATGAATGGTGAAATGGATTCTATGGTGAATAATCAAGTCTGCGATCTTGTAGAGTTACCTAATGGGGTGAAGGCCATTAGTTGTAAAAACTCATTAGGCAACATTGAAAGATACAAGGCAAGACTTGTTGCTTAAGGATTCACACAAAATGAAGGAATTGACTATCGAGAAACTTTTTCTCTTGTGTTTAGAAAAGATTCATTCTGTATGATCATGGCATTTATGGCCCATTTTGACTTAAATTTACATTAAATGGATGTGAAAACGACATTCCTCAATGAAGATTTAAAGGAAGAGGTATACATGAAACAACCTAAAGGGTTTATTTCTGATCATGTTGAGCTTTCGATTTGCACCCTTAAAAACTCTATATATGGACTTAAGCAAGCCTTTTGGCAGTGGTACTTAAAATTCCATAACGTAATCTTTTCTTTTGGTTTTATAGAGAATGTTATGGATCAGTGTATATACCACAAGGTTAATGGGAGTAAAATCATCTTTTTGGTTTTATATATAGATGATATTTTACATGCAACCAATGATTTGGGGTTGTTGCATGAAGTGCAATAATTTCTCTCTGAACATTTTGATATGAAAGATATAGGTGAGGTTTCTTATGTCATTAGCATTAAGATCACAGGGACAGATCTCAAGGCCCCTTGGGATTGTCTTAGAAAGACAATATCAATAAAGTTCTTAAAAGATTTTAGATGAAAGATTGTTCACTCATCATTGCACCCATTGTGAAGGGCGATAGGTTCAATTTGAATCAATGTCCCAAAAATGATCTTTAGAGGGAAGAGATGAAAAATATTTCATATGCTTTAGCTGTAAGAAGCCTAATGTATGCTCAAGTATATACTAAACTAAACATTGCATTTGCAGTTGGAATGTTTGGAAGATATCAAAGTAACCCTAAGTTTAGACCATTGGAAAGCAGCAAAGAAGGTTATGAAGTACCTTCAAGGAACTAAGGATTTCATGCTTACATATAGAAGATCTAACAATCTGGAGGTAGTTAAATACTTAAATTTAGATTTTGTTGGTTGTGTTGACTTAAGTAAACCAACATCTGGATATATCTTCATATTTGCTGAAAGAGCTATATCTTGGAAAAGTACAAATCAATCTCGAATTGCTACTTTTACCAAGGAAGCAGAGTTTGTTTCTTGTTTTGAGGCAACATTACAGGGTATTTGGTGAAAAGTTTCATATCTGGGTGACAAGTTGTTAAGTTTATCTCGAAGCCATTAAAGTTGTATTGTGAAAATTCACCAGTTGCGTTCTTTGCTAAAAATAATAAGAATGGAAGTTGAAGTCAACACATCAACATTAAATACTTAGCTATTAGAGAGCACATAAAAACAAATCAAGTGCTCATTGAACACATTCACACTAAGTTGATGATTGTAGATCCTTTGATAAAAGGCACACTAGCAAAGTTGTTTAAGGATCATGTTTGGCGAATGGGACTTAGTTCCATCTTGTCACATACAGTTTGAATTAAAATGCTAGCATATTTTATTGCGAAACTGTGAATTTTTTAATTGTTTTCTCTTTTTGGATTGTATATAGTTATTATGAGAATAACAATTGTTTTTGAGAACCTAGAAAAAACATTTGAGGTTTATCCATAAAGTTGTATACCACATATTTAGCTTTTTGCAAAAAGGATTTTTGTATTATAATACATGGAAGGTAATATTTGTTCTTAGATGACTTATCACCATGATTCGTGTATTTTTTTTCTTTTTGTTTTAAGCATTTAGGTAATTAAACTAATATATTGTGTAGATATTAAAATAACAAATGTTTAGACCACATGGGAGAATATTGGAATTTTATATTTAATTTAACTGTAAAATTCAATTGTGGTCCTTCTCACGTATTTGTTATAATCTACTAAATATTTATCTCCTACAATTAAGTATGTGATAGTATTAGTTTAAGTGGTATAAGTAAAATTTATTTCAAATTCTAGATAAAGATTTCCCTTAAATTTTGGGAGATTTGAGATTTCCCTAATGGGAGTAAGTATATAAATAGATATCTTATGGGCTTTCTGACACATCAATTCATTTGCCCTGTATCCCTTAGTGGGAATTGCATTGAGTTAGAAGATCTCATAGAAAGAGTCTTCTTTTATTATTACTATGGTTTGAGGCTAGTATTGACTCCTATTTATTTTCATTGCTGTATGATTTGTTTATGAAAACATATTTGAGTATAGTTTATCATCAACTACTAACATTATTGGAAAAAAAAAAGTCAAAATCTGTGTTGACTCATGTGTTTTTTATGATAACAAAACATTCACATTCATTGATGTTTAATTATATTATTTAAGTGTGTAGGACAAAGTTTAAAAGCCTTAACATTTTTTGTTTGGAAGCAAGTTAAGAAGCTTGCTTAATTACAATATTGGTTAATCAGTTAAAGAAGCAAAGAAGAAAAGACTTAGTGAAGATAGCATGTTGATAACTGATTAACACAAAGCCTTAATCAATTAAAGCAGAACTAGATGCTGACTTAAAGCAAGATAGAAGACCCTTAATCAGTTAACACCAGGCTTAACTGATTAAGGAAGTGCTGAAAGCTGAAATGAAAGACATGTTAATCGGTTAAGAAGTATGGTTAATCGGTTAGAGCACAAGGTCCTAGTATCTTCAAGCGTCAAAAACAAGTTTGAAAATATAGTTGACCATTGAAGGAAGCCAAAATGGAAAAGTTCAAAATTCGAAAATCTTCTAGTTGATTAAAAATGATTTTAATCAGTTATGGTTGAAGGGAGAAAAGCTTCAATCAGTTAAGGGATAAGATAACCAATTGAAGGAAGACTATTGCATAGAGAAGTGAAACAGAAAGTTTGTAATCGATTAAAGCCTGCCATTACCAATTATAGAAAGTTTGCTAAAGAAAAGAAGTCTGAAGACAGAGAACTCTTAATCGATTAGAGCCTCATGTAATTGGTTAGGGTAAAGAACACAGCAACAAGACAGTGCAAGGCAAAGAAGCTCTAATCGATTAGAGCTGCCAATAACTAGTTAACAGAACACTATCTGCCTATTTGAAAAGAGCTGCTAGAAGATAAAATAACGGCTAGTAACGACTAGAAACTATCTCTAACGCTTAGAATAAGTCTCTTAAGTATTTAAAGGCTCTTTAAAAGTCAAAAATGAGATAGAGAAGTTACCAAGAGTGATTTTGAGCTTAGAAAACCAAAAACCTTCTTTTTACATTTGTATTCCACTACTATCTTTGTGACAGTGTTTGTGCTGAAGCTTGTACAACTTAGATCTATTAGGTGATCATTTGTACCTCTTTTTACCTTCTATTTCTTATTTACTTAGAGTGTGCAAGACACTCTAAAGCGTAGTCTAAGCTAGGAAAAGCTTAGGATTTATTGTAAAAGGGTTTTGAGCTTGAGTTAGAAACTCACCTTGTAAAAGCATGGTGGAAGCTATTAATTTCACTGGTTTTAGTAAACATAGGTCGAAAATCCTTGATTGGGAAAATCATGTTAGTCCCTATAATATGTGCTAGAGGGGGGGTGAATGGCACAATTTGGCTCTTGACAATATTGAAAACTAATTTTCAGAACTTAAGAAAACAAAAATAGAGTATAAAATGCACAACAATTTAGAGTGGCTCGGTCCAAGACCTACATCCACTACCTTGATTATCCAACCAAAGATTTTCCCACAAACTCACTAACAACCGGTGAAATTTACAAGCTTTCACCAAGCTTTACAATGGCTTTTACCAGGCTCAACCAAAAACCTTTTACACTAGTTTTTCACGGGCTAAACTAAAACCCAAAGTAGTTTTCCAAGGCTCAACCACAATCTTTAACAATCAAGGTATCCCAAGCTTGAACAACCTCTTAGAGTGACTCCCTCACTCTAAGAATATAAGAGAAGTAGTAGAAGAAAGTACCTATGATCACTAGTTGATCTGATTGGTACAAGATTAAGTGCTAAATACAAATGCAAAGAGTAAGCGTTTAAGTGTAAACAAGTGCAGTGAAGCTTTTCTGATTTTTCTACTTTTTATAGCTCAAATCACATTCAAGGCTTCAAAAAACTTGTTTTTAATTGCTGGAAGACCCTTTTATACTTGGAGATGCAAGTCTGATGACAGTTTGGCAGTTTATATCCGTTGGAAACAATCGATGATGAGTTCTAGTCGTTAATTTGTCTTGTAGTGCTCTGGTTTAAATTGCAGACAGAGAGCTCTTAATCGACTAACTTGGTTGACTAAGTTGATTCTGTTTTTGGTTTGCAGATTCTGGCAGAGAGCACTTAGTCGACTGACTTAGTTGACTAAATTGGTTCTGTTTCTCAAACTCTTCAGCCCGCTATTTCTCCAATTTGAAATTTGGTCAACCAATGTTCTTCCTTGTTTCACCAATAAGCTTCCTCCTTGTTATTTAGTTACATCTTGTTGATTTTATCCCTCTTTTTCTTTCAAAAATACTATTTGAAGAGTTAATAAATTAATTTCATATATTAATTTTCTGCACACTCAAGTAAAAGTATTAGACACAAATAAATTGGAATATTTTATTATCATCAAAAACTAATGGAACCAACAGATCAAGGTAGTAAATGTAGGTCAGGCGGATGGAACCACTATAAATATTTTGTTTTGTCCACTTCTCTTAACCTTTCTTTACTTGGTGTTCACTAACTTTCACAAGTTCTCAACCATCCATGTTAAATCTTCCAAACGGTTTTCAAATTTCTAGATTTACTTTCAAAATATTTTTAAAGTGCTATTCATTCCCCCTCTAGCACCCCTTTTGAGACCAACACTTTGTTCCTTAAGTCTCTGAAAACTTTTCAATGTCTAAATGATTTTCTTATCCAAATTAATTTTTGAGTGATTTTATTTATTTTTTAACTTTTTATCATATTTGTAATTATTATTCTTTAGCAAATGTTGACAACAAACTTCAGTTCCGATCTCCTAAACACCAAAAGTGAGCATCCCTCAAACCTCCCCTACCTAAATTCATTGCAATTAACCAAATTTCATATCTAAAGCTCCATTTTCTTCCTTCCTTAGAAGAGAAAAGAAAATCTTATATAGTATAAAATTATATAAGATACAAAAAAAATCTAATTGTATATTGAGAGATTTAAATTAGGTATGTTACATAGATAAATGGAATATAAATAAATATATANTAATAATAATAATATATATATATATATATATATATATATATATATATATATTGTCACCCCCCATTATCAAACCATCGCTGGCATGAAGGCCAAATTGATATAACCCACAAGGCCCACATAAGCCTATAAACCTATACGTATTTCGCATGAAATTCATTTATACTCATCTATACAAATTCAACATTCATATTTTAAACACATGTTTTATATTCCATTCATCACAACCATGCATGACACCAATATATATACATAACCACACTATAACTTTATAACCTTTGAACACATCTGAACATAGTGGTGCCCATATCTATAAACAACAAAAAGAGACATTGTAACTAGACAAAACCGAACAAGACAATAGAGCCCATTTGGTATGTTGTTGATGTAGCTAGTGAATGCCTTTAAATACTTACCAAGGTTGCCAAAAGAGGATACACCTCAAAGCTAAGCTCTATCTAACTTGGGATCTGAAAATAAAAACATGAGATTTTAAAAAAGGTGAGTATATAACACTCAGTGAGGGATAAGGAAGGAAACGAGCATTAACAGAAAAGTATTTAATAAATCATGCTATTTTAGTTTAAAACCATGCAATTTTATTTGCAAACATAACACTATGAATGAACGTACTAAAAATCCAACATATTTTATTTATAAAACATGATATAATCATATTCTGGAAAACCAAACTCTTTATGTCTCAAATCACATGAAAAAAAACCATTTGTATTGAAAATAGGGGATAAATATCAATACATAAGAAACAAATCTTGGTACTTCATTCAAAATCTGTATACATTAACGCTTTTCTCATTTCAAAACTTTACCACACTTGATCTAATCACACAACTCAGTAAATATTCAAATTTTAAGTACGTTCATATAACTTTAAAATAGTGAAAAGCTTATAACAATATATATCAAATCGTTCAAGCATCATGATTAAAATTAATATACTAGTGGAGCAACTTAACAAATACATAATACAAGCACATCAAACATTATAAGTGGCCAACCTTATAGTCAGTGCACTTTGGCATACTAACTCTACTATCGCTTGTGCCATCCTCCAGCCACAAGGCTAGCGCCATTTACCCCACTTCCCCTCACTAACTAGGGTGGTCTTATTGTGCATAATAGTTAACAAAATTGTTGCTATCCCAAGTCCTTACTTAAGTGCTTAACATTGAAAACATTTTTCCCACAAAGTTCCATATCCAACATAAACAAAGAGAATATAATCATACCACACATAATATTTCATAAAACAAATTACACCATATATGTTGTCAACATTTAATAGCTCTCAAACAACTTAAAAATGCTTCCAATATAAACATGGTTGAAAGCAAAACATATAATACAAAGGGTTCGTTTACCATTTACATTTTTAAAAGCATTTATCATAACATAATGAATGTTGTATGCATTAAATAAAAGCAATTTAAATGCATATTCCTCACTTCTTATGCTACCTTGCCAAAGCTAATACCAAATAGCTTAATTCCCTTAAATTGAACCTTTGATCTTCAATAAAGCCTAAACAATTTAACATATAAAAATAAACTCTAAATCAACATTTTTAAACTATAACTCCAACTAGTAATCCAACACCTCTAAGGCCTCAATCCAAGTTGAGTCTTAAAGTACCAATTGAAACTATAATTGTCAATAAATAATAATAACCCCAAATATATCATAAAAATTTATAATTAATACACTAGCTAAATTATATCCTAACCTAACATTTAATCTAGAATCCAAGTCTAATTCACAAACTCATTAAACTTACTACCCAAATTTAAGGTTTCTTTGCCTTGGTGACCTTGGAAGTGTAAAAATCCATAAAAGCACAATGAACTGATCTTGGAGTTGGAAATGAACTAAAAGACCCAAACCTTGATAATGAATAAAATTTGAAAATTAGAGGAATTATTTGGAAGTTAAAACCCATGAAAAAAAGAGCTAGAATATGAAAATTCTTACCTTGATTTAGCCTTAAAATTCGAGGTTCGAAGTTTAAGGTCTTGCTAACAAAACAAGAAAAGAAATAAAGAAAGAAAACCAAATATGGGAAGAAAAGAAAGAAAAAGAACTCCATAGGAGAAACTTAGGTAGCCTACCTTTAAGAAAGAAAAAAAAATATAAGGCTTCTCGAGGAAGCTTGATTTCTTTAACTTTTGAAAAGTCAAAGATGTTTTTGTGTTATTTAGGGGCAATTAACTACTTTTTATTATTTAGGAGTAATTAACCGATTAATCTTCAAAACCTATTTTAGAAAATTAAAATATTCTCCAAAAGTAAAAACTTAAAATATTTAGTTACCAAATATTTTGCATCACTCACCAAGGTAAGGTCAATACTACCTTTTAGTCCACATCACCATTCCTACATTGGGTTATGTATCTATAAATGTCAAGGTTTCACATTCTCTTCCACTTATAAAAATTGGGTCATCAAATTTATATCAAGTGTACTAATCTTATTACTCAAATAATTGAGGATACTTGGCTCGCATCTCATCCTCCAACTACAATGTACCGTCCTTGTTAATGTGATTCCTCCATAACACTTTCATGAGGTTATCTCTTTGGAGCATAACTTCTTAAATTGTCTATCAAAGCTAATCACTAGTTGCTCTTTGTATGTCAAGTCATATTTCAACTATATAGCCTCATGGTAGATTACATGTGAAGGATCTAGTTGGTACTTTCGGACCATAGAAACATGGAATACTGAAGAGGTTTGGGGAAAGTGCTAATCAATATACTACCCCACCAACCCTGTCAAAGATCTCAAAAGGTCTAATGTACTTAAGGCTTAGCTTGCCTTTATTGCCAATCCTTATCATGCCCTTAGTCAGCAAAACCCTTAAAAACTCATGGTCTCTTTCCTAGAACTTTAAATGCTTTAGTCCACCGTCCACATAAGACTTTTGTCTACTTTAAGCTACTAACATCCTCTATCGTACCATCCATAGTTTGTCCATAGCATTTTAGACCATATTCAAGTCTAACAATTATCTTTCACACACCTTAAACCATCCGAGGGCTGACCTACGCTTTTGGTTATACAAGGCCTTATAAGGTGTCATTTGGATACTAGCCTAATTATTATTATTGTATGTGAACTCTACCAAGGGTAAGTGTTTATCCCATGTAGACCCAAAATCAATAACGCAAGCTGTCAACATATCCTCTAAAGTTTGTATAGTTTTCTCAGATTGTCTATCAATCTGAGAGTGGAAAATTGTGTTCAAGGTCAACCTAATTCCCAACGCATCTTATAGTTTTCCTCAAAATCAACTCATGAATTATGTACCTTTATCAAACATTATGGTCACTAGAACCCAGGTAGTCTCACAATCTCATCTACATAGATTTTACCATATTATGCAACCCCATATATGGCCTTGATCGACAAAAAGTGTGCTGACTTCGTTAACCAATCAACTATAACCCAACTTGAATCATAACCGCCACTAGTACGAGGCTAACCTATTACAAAATCCATGGATATATGTTCCGCTTCCACTCAAGTAAGGGCAATGATTGTAACTTTCCAATAGGTTTTTGATGTTTCGCTTTTACTTACTGTCACACCAAACACTTAGCCACATAGTCAACTGCATCTCTCTTGAGTCTATTCCATCAATACACCTCTTTCACATCATGATACATCTTAGTAGCACCAAGATGCATTACATAAACTACCATGGGAGCCTTCTCTAAAATCTATTTCCTCAATCCATAAAGATCCAATACGTGCACTCGAGTACCATACCCCAATAAACTATCTGTACCTATAATAAAGCTCTTCTTCTTACACTCTGAAAATCTCCTAAGGTCTTGACTACAAAATCATCTCTGCTCAAGGCATCCTTAGTTCGATTTAATAGCATCGGTCTAACTTGAAATGCGCCATTAAACCATCAGTGTCACAAACCTCAAGATGAACTCCCATATTGCCAAGATCATTCATGCCTTATACCAAATATCTCCTTTTGTATTGAAACGTGAACCAAACAACCCATAGATTTCTAACTCAAGGCGTCCACTACCACATTCACCTACCTAAGATGGTAGAGCATGGTGCAGCTGTCATCTTTGAACAGCTCAAATTATTTACGCTACTTGAGATTAAGATCCTTCCGTTGAAATATATACTATAAGCTCTTATGATTAGTGTATATTTCGCATGACTCACCATATAGGTAATGTTGCCATATCCTCATGGCAAACATGATCGCTACTAATTATAGATCGTGTGTAGAATAATTCTACTCATACCTCTTCCACTACCGTGAAACATAAGTTATTACTTACCGTGTTGCATCAATACACAGCCAAGTCCAATTCTTGATGCATCATAATATACGATGTATCATTTACCAATAAGGTAAGCTTAGCACCAGAGCAGTCATGAAGCAAGTGTTTAACTTTTGGAATCTCTACTCGTAAGCATCAAACCACAAAAACTTCACTCCTTTTTGTGTCAACTTAGTCAAAGGTGAGGCGATTTTGGAGAAGTCCTTAAGAAATCATTTGTAATACCCAAATAACCCTAGGAAACTACAAATCTCTACCATTGTTGTAGGTCTTGGCCTTTTCTCCATCACTTCGATCTTCTTGCTAAGAACGGCATGATTAAAGCATCAATACAGCGAAATAACAAAAAAAAATTAAAATAAAATAAAAACCATGCCTCCTACCTTTAGATCACCTTGGTTGTTTAATGCAAAGTTATGCACCACATAAAATCAAAAAAAGTTTTACCTTTCCAAGTGATATCATAATCAAATGGATTCCTTTTGGTGACAAAACATGAACACTTTTTTTGTGAAAGAATCCCAGCCACTCAATCGCTTGGCCTCCAATGCCACACACACTATTGCAATGGATCTTTCTCAATGAGAGAGCTTTATGCCATAGGCTTGTGCTAGCAAGTGGACAACGATTTGTCCTCTTTTCTTTTTTGATTTCCAACAAAGAATCAAAGGAGAAGTTTTCAAAAAAAAAAACTTCTTAAGGGTGGCGGCACTCAAGAGAAAAACCTTCTTTTCTTTTGTTTTTACTTTTTTTTCTCTATATAGAAAAGAGTGGCTATAATGTGATACTTATATCTACATTAAACTTATTAAATTTTGCAAAATAAGTCTTTAATAATATAAAAATTATAATATTTAACCAATACCTAATTAAAATCTTTTAATTGCGTCCTTTGTAGTTAAAACCTAGAATTTGATTTAAGTCTAACTTAAATCATCACGCTTTCAATTTAATCCAAATTGTAACCTTTGTGTGTGACTCATTAAGTTCATAACATGTTGGCAATGGAATTGAATTATAATATTATTAATTAATTAATTAATTTAAATAAATCATATTCAATTTTAAATTAAGTAATTCAATTCCATAGACCATGATTGACATCTAGCAATGCATCATGGCCAGCCAATTGTTAAGAGAGTCAAAAGATTCTTTGACAATCTTTCAGCGTACAGTTTTTTAGTGTAATTTATTACCTCATCATATATCTTGGAGATGATAAGAGTTTGGTGCAGTGCCTACTCTTATTGACTGTTATATTTATTCCTGCAACTAGATCATTAGCTTTATGGAGACTTATGAAACTCATTTCATAATCTCCTAATCACCTTTGCCAAGGATTTAATAAAGCTAATGTCAACCAAGAACTAATGAGATTTTTTCCCTTGAATCACTTGGGCGATGATTCCTATTTTGACCACTCATTTGCCTTCATATGCTTCATACTATACCTAAAAATATTTTGTTCTGGCATCCTTAGTTAGGTGCCTGTAGGGATGAAATCAAAGCATAGTACTCCACATACAAAATAATCGGGTGTCTGAAGTCTAGGGAGTAGTTACACAACTGGCACATGAGAAGTATTGCATTGACACTTGAGTGAGGTACCTAATGCACTTCTCATGGCGGGTCATGTTTAGCGAACTCACTCTCCCATGGCAAGCACCCACATACTAGTTCCAAGAATTTTTATACTTCAACCCATGAGAGTGATTGCTTACTTCACAAGTAAGGAACATAACATGTGCTGATCTTTGAGCATTATTGATGCCTCGTCTCAATAATACAATGATCAAGAACTTTTAAGAACAATGCTTTGATGCATAAGGATCTCATAATTGTATCCCAATACAATTCCTTTGCAAGGCATATATAGTTCCACGGGCTTTATCTACATAAGTACAAAAAGTAATTAAATCACAAACTTATGGATAAAAACTACCTCAATGTTATTATGAATAACAAAATGTCATACATGAATATCTCAAAATTACAATTCCCATACCACCACAGATTGGCTTACAGGGCTTATACTAATAATTTCCCACTAGCATTAAAGCCAATCACTTATGTACCTAATACCAATGTTCTCAACATGACGATTACGCTTCTGCTGGGACAGTGTTTTAGTGAGAAGATCAGCAATATTATCCTCAGTGGGTATACGCTTTATGCAAATGTCTCCTCTTTCAATGATCTCCCTGAACACATAGTAATGTCGCAATACATGTTTGGATTTACAATGAGACTTTGGTTCCTTTGCTTGTGCAATGGCTCCATTATTATCACAATACAAAGGTATTGGATCAACAATGATGGGAACCACATTTAGTTCAGTAATGAACTTATTAATCCAAACTTTCTTTTTCGCTGCATCAGACATAGAGATGTATTCAACCTCGACTGTAAAATTCGTAGTCATCTCTTGTTTGGAACTCCTCTAACTCACAACACCTCCATTGAGTGTGAACACATATCCACTTTGTGACTTGCTATCATCTTTGTCAGTTTGAAAACTTGCATCCATTTGACCCTTAACTTAGAGTTCACTTCCTCTATAAACCAAAAATATATCTTTAGTTCTTCGTAAATACTTCAAGATGTTTTTCACAACTACCTAGTGACCTTTACCAAGATTAGCTTGGTATCTACTAGTGACATTTAGAGTATAAGATGCATCTAGTCTAGTGCAAAGCATCACATACATGATAGATCCTATTATTGAAGCATATGGGATCTTCTCCAAGGTATTTTTCTCCTCTCTATTCTTTGGACACATGTCCTTGGAGAGATAGATGCCTTGTGACATAGGTAACTATCCCCTCTTAGATTCCATCATGCTAAACCTTTTTAACACATTTTCTATGTATGTGAATTGGGAGAGACCTAGCAACCTTTTAAATCTATCTTTATAGATCTTTATTCCTAAAATTTAGGTTGCTTCTCCTAAATTCTTCATAGAGAATTGTTTGGACAACCAAATTTGTAGATTGCAATAATGGTATATCATTTCCTATAAGCAATATGTCATCAACATATAACACTAGGAAAATTATGGCACTCTTACTAGCCTTTTTATAGACACGTGGTTCATCTTCATTTTTTATGAAGTCAAACCTTTTTATAACTTCATCAAAATGGATGTTCCAACTCCGATAAGCTTGCTTAAGTCCATAAATTGACTTTTGAAGCTTGCACACATTATTAGCATTAGCAATGGATATAAAACCTTTAGGTTGTGTCATGTACACTTTCTCTTGCAAGTTTCCATTAAAGAATGTAGTTTTTATATCCATTTGCCATATTTTATAATCATGGTATGCAGCAATTGCAAGCAAAATCCTAACGGATTTAAGCATAGCAATTGGTGAAAAAGTTTCTTCAAAGTCAATAGCTCATCTTTGCTTATAACCTTTTGCTACCAATTTAGCTTTAAAGGTTTGCACCTTGCCATCTACATCGATCTTTCTCTTAAAGACCCACTTGCACCCAATGGGTTTTATCCCTTCAGGTGAATCCACCAAAGTCCATACTTAGTTGGTATCCATGGCATCCATTTCAGATTTTATGGCTTCTAGCCATTTCTCATAATCGATGTCCAACATCGCTTCTTCATAGGTTGTAGGCTCATCATTTATGGGCAATGCGTCCCTTTTTAAGAAATTCAATCTCTCTAGAGCTTGATGTATTCTACTAGACCTTTTGAGCAGTTGTGCCTCTTGAGATTGTGGTTGTACATTAGATGTCACAATCTCAAGCTCAATTTTTAATGGAATGTCAATTTGTGGGTCTCGAACTTCTTCAAGTACAACTTCACTCCCACTAACCCTTTCATTCAAGAACTCTTTCTCAAAGAAAGTGGCATGCCTTAAGACAAACATTTTTTTCTTCGTAGGATTATAGAAATAATATTCGTGTGTTTCTTTAAGATATCCTATAAATTTACATTTGTCTGATCTCGTTTTTAGCTTATTAGACATTATACGCTTCACATAAGCAATACATCCCCAAATCTTGGCATAAGATAAGTTGGGCCTTTTTCCACTCCATATCTCATATGGTGTCTTATCAATTGATTTAGTAGGAACCTGGTTTAGTATGCAAGTAACAATATTTAGGGCATATCCCCAGAAAGATATAAGAAGATCTACACGACTCATCATAGATCAAACCATGTCCAATAATGTTCGACTCCTTCTCTCAGACACCCTATTGTGTTGTGGAGTCCCTGGAAAAGTCCATTGTGCGAGAATCCCATTCTCTTTTAGATAATCTTGAAACTCTTGGCTAAGATATTCTCGTCCTCGATCAGATCTAAGAGTAAGAATATTCTTCCCAATTTGTTTCTTAACCTCCGCTCTGTATTCTTTGAATTTGTCAAAGGATTCAGATTTATATTTCATCAAATATACATAACCATAGCAAGAATGGTCATCTGTGAAGGTGATGAAGTAAGAGTATCCTTCTCTAGCACTAATATTCATGGGACCACATACATCCGAATGTACAAGTCCTAGTAACACCCCAGCTCATTCACCCTTCTTGGTGAAAGACGGCTTGGTCATTTTACTAAAGAGACAACATTCACACGTTCCATAAGATTCATAATTAAATGGATCGATATAACCTTGTTTGTGTAATTTAGTTAAGTGAGTCTCATTGATGTGTCCAAGCCTACAATGCCAGGTGTAGGATAGTTTTGGATCATCTTACTTTGCTTTTTTGACCTCTATATTGAGTATGGGTCTCTTAAGATCAAGAATATAAAGACCGTTCGAATATGTCCCTACACCATAATGCATCTCTCTCTTTGAGAAAGAACAACAATTACCCTTAGTGCAAAATTCAATATCATCATATGATGCCAAGTATGACACAGATATGATATTTCAAGATATGGAAGGAACATAGTAGCAGTCTCTTAATTTCAAGATCAACCCAGAAGGTAAAGGTATGGTAACTATCCCTACAGCCGATGTAGCAACCTTTGCTCCATTTCCTACTCTTAAGACCACCTCTCCCTTTGTTAATCTTCTACTCGGTTCTAGCACCTTCATGTCATTGCATAAGTGTGACCCACATCCAATATCTAATACCCATGATGACAGATCAATAGTAAATAGATTTACTTTAATCTTATACATGGTCAAAGGTGAAACTTATACAAGTTTCCCATTCTTTGAACTTGTCAATAAGGCAAGGATATCTTCCTTAATGACATCTATTCTTAATAGACATCTGAGAATGTTTCTCAACTTGATATACCAGTCCAAACATTTTGGCCTGAATTTCATGATGACATTAAGTATGCCGCGTAAAGTAATGTGTATTCACATTCTAACAACCTAGACATTTAAAGAACATTTATGAGTAATCATGCATTATAATCAACTAAGATGAGATAATAAATCTTAAATTGATTGCTCCCACTATTTTTTTCAAGATGAGAACCCTCCATATCACCTCGGGAGATCTCTACAAGGATTCTCTTAGTGGGCTAGGATCGTTATCCATTCTAATCATGACTTTAAATGTGCTCAACAAACCATGATAGGTAAATTAGGTAGGCAACTAAGCTTACCAATTACATCTCTATACAACTCCTAGATCAGCTAGGTGACAACACATTGCCTAAACATATCATATATGTTTTGCCTAGCCATTACGTCTAGTTTTCATAATAATCAAGTTTCCAAGCATCCAGATTTTATGAAACTAGTTGAGTAAGACCCACCAATAGCTCAAACATACTCATGTAAAAGTGTGACCCTGAGTGTGCTCAACAAGTCTCCGATTAAACGAGCAACTAGGTTATCTTGCTATATGGTGGAAGGCAACTTAATCATGCTTGGCATGTGACTCAATATTTGTCTAGGGATTTTCTTATTTTTTACTTATTTAAGGTCTCATCTTTGCATGCATAGTATTTATTAATTGCATAAAAGAATCTATAAGTATTTATTAATTGCATAAATAAATCTACCTCATGCATACTACTTTGCATCACATAGCATTTATTAAATGGCTTAAAATAAATCTATCGCATGCATTCTACTTTGGATGATTATAGACTTTATCTATACTAATTTTCTTAAGCCATCGAAGGAAATTAGCTTGGTCAAACCTAGAGAGTAACATACAACATATTGCAATATTCCTCCTTGTATCTTCATGGTGCCTTTAGGTCTTCATCTTCGAATTGTAAAATAACTCCTAAACTAATCATAATTCTACACTTATATGTAACTAATTACATTTTAGTAAAGAAACCTCATGGAATATCCGAGGGGAGTTAAGTGAGGAAAGAATTTTACAATCCCTGAAAATCAAGATAAAGGTAGGGTGTGCAGACCCTATTTAATAAATAAATGCCATGATAAAATTTAACCATACATCCACAATCATATTGGGCCTAGTCCATTCATCCATCCACGTGAACATAAAATTAAAACTGTCTTATTCTAATTGCTAATCATATGAGGCATCCGAAATTAGTGTGCAACTAATTTCGAGTTCATCTTTTAATTCCATGTATGGAAATAGTTTTTCATATATGGAAAGTCTTTACTAATCAGTATTAGTAATATTATCCATTCTTAATCTCATAGGATTAGAATTAAAATATTATTACAAATTAAAACATTTTTAATTTGTAATCTTTAAGTAACTTTTACTAATCTTTTTAAATTAAAGATTATGTGTCTTCAATTATCTAATCTCATTTGATAATTTAAATAAAATATTTAAGACAAACTTATCTTTAATTATATTTAAGCATCTTAGTCGAATTTCACTTCTTAAAAGAAGAAAATCAATTCATGATATTTACCTTGTCCATATTTATCACACTCCCATATTTATAGGAATCAAATTCCTAAATATATGGATGTGATTAATTAAATTCTGATATCTTTATTTTAAGGAATCAAATTCCCTAATTTAAATATATCAAAATTTATCTTTCTGGAACTTTTCCATAAGCTATTGTTTAGTGAATTAGTGTTTTTAATGGCACCAATTTAGGCTGCAAATATGGACACCAAAATCCCAAAAACTATGACTTTACAAAATTCTGGCAGCATTGTACCAATCACAGTTTTGTGGCTTGATGTGGCACCAAATCGAGGAATTTAATTCCCAAATTTTGACCATGATCAGATAACATATGGAACTTTTCTATATTAAAATTTCATAATTTTTGGACTTGATTTTGCTGGTCAAAATCCCAAAAAACATAGCCTATGTATTCTACACATAGCTGCAGTTTTTGGGTTGCATATGTGGCATTACGGTGGCATAAATCAGGGATTAAATCCCTTAATTTTAGTAATCTTTCCAGACATCTTTTGAAAAAATTCAAACTTCAAAATTTATACAAAAAGGTACAACAATTGCACAATTTTAGGACTCTTTGAAGATCACTTTCTCAGCAAAATCGTGACCTAAAACTACTGCTGGCAGTAATGGTTTCAGCCACAATTTCACGGCCTTTCCTTCACCGTTTTCAGCTGGTAAGTAATCAAATTGAAAAACCTTCAATGTAGATTACTTCCAATTTTTTTCAAAATTTTTAGATGCTTTTACCTTCTGTTAAAAACTGAAAATAGAACCATATGCAAATCTAGACAAAATCGAATTCTATCACCAAACCGCATCTTGTTTCCCATGAATTTGAATCCTCTTCTTGCCAAACTCTTTTGTGCATCTCATGCACATATTGTTCTGCAAAATTGAGACACTTAAACAAAATTAATTGCTGAAACAAATAAGTATTAAAATTCAAAACTTGAATATGTGATAAACTACTGTAAAACATAATCGAAATTTAACACTTACTTGCTCTCTTCCAAATACCTAACATCCAATCAGAATTGAAATTAAACAATAACAAGACATACCTTTGCATTGAAATGAGCCAAGGGAGCCTCTAATACCAATGTTAGGAATGGCATGATTAAAGCATCAATGCAGCGAAATAACAAAAAAAATTGAAATAAAATAAAAACCATGCCTTCTACCTTTAGATCACCTTGGTTGTTTAATACAAAGTAAAGCACCACATAAAATCAAAAAAAAATTTACCTTTCCAAGTGATATCGTAATCAAATTAATTCCTTTTGGTGACAAAACGTGAACACCTTTTGCGTGAAAGAATCCCAATCACTCAATCACTTGGCCTCCAATGTCACACACACGATTGCAACGGATCCTTCTCAAAGAGAAAGCTTTATGCCACAAGCTTGTGCTATCATGTCAAGCCCAGCTCTACAATATGTTTATTATGTCATTCTTACATAAGAATGCATGTTTGCTTACTTGGATACCTCAAAAATCGTTAAAGAACGGCAATGTACCAAATGGTACAATTAAGTTGAATTAAGCCTCGAACTAGTCCAAATAAAGATTTTAAGATGAAATTGAGAATTTTAAAACCCCATAATGACTTAAAATGGTGATTCGGAGTTCGAGGACCGACTTGGAGTCAAATTGGAATTTTCATGATCTAGGGGTAAAATAGTCATTTTTTCACTCGAGGTTAAGATGTGAGTGTTGGATGAAATTTTTGACTAAGATTGATCATTTGGAGTATAGTTTGAGTTTGATAAGTGAAGAATTTTAATTTCGACATTTTTTTGAGCATAAAGGGTAAAATAGTCATTTTGCCACCCTAGGGGCAAAATTATAATTTTTCACCACCCAACACTTGTCCAGAACATGAATTTCACTCATTATTATTATGGATAATTGATGAATTTTAAATGGTGGAGAGAGATTGCTTAATGGGTAAGTATGACACATGGGCCAATGGAATGGTGACATGTGTCATATTTTCATCCATTTATTCTTTGGCTTTAAAAATCAGCCCATAACCCTCCCAACTCATTTCTCTTGGCCGGCCAAAGGAAGAAAAGGGAAGAAAATAAGAAGAACAAAAACTTAGCTAAGAAATTCAAGAGAAATTCACAAAATTTCAAAGAATTAAATGACAAAAGGCAAGATTTTTCACTTCTAGCTTGTGATCTACCTTTCCTATGCATTCTTTTTCATTTTCCATGGTTGAGAATCAAGTTTGCATGAGGATACCCTTCCTGGCCGAACATGGGGGGAGGAGTTTTGAACTTGGATTTGGATAGATTTCAATATATTCTAGTGTTTTTAGTTAGTTAGTGATGTGTAGCATGAAAAACAAACAAGAAAAATTTATTTTCTCCCATCACCCTCCATTGGCCGAATCTTCTCTATGGTGTGTTGATGGTGGACTTGATTTTATTTCAAGTGATTTGATTAGGAATGAATGATTTATGGTGTGAGAATCAAGCATGAAAAATTATATTATTAGTGCACTCACCATGGCCGAATTTTTCAAGAGAAAATGTGAGGATGATTTTGCCACATTTCAAGTTATTTAAATCATGTTTAATGATTTGGAGTATCGGAGAGAAATGGAATTGTTTGGAGTTGAATTGGACATATTGGCCAATTAATCAGGTGATAGATCGAATTAGGCTAATACCATTTTATTTAGGTAAATAATTGAATTTATATTGAACATCGTATTTAGATAGTTACCCGAGTATTTCACATCCCATTTCATGCATTAGTATAAAGCCTGAATTGGTTTCACAACGGTTTAGCACAAATGTAGTAAATGGCTTATTGTGCATTATGTCTAGGTGGTGAGCTTTCTGGCAAAAGTAAGGAGATGTACCCGAGGATCAAGAATCGGAGTACTCGAAACTCAATTTCTATTACAGTGAGTAACCTTATCATCATCTTGATTATCTGAAGTGAATTTTAATTCGTTTTTGTGATTTTATGGAAAATGAGTTTAAATGGTAAATCTTTATGTTTTATAAGCAAAATGTGATTAAATGAAATGATTTTATAAAATTGTCTTGAAATTGAATGATGGTTTTGAAAATGGAGTAATTAGAGACTAATTGTTGTGTTGTAAATTATGATTTAAATAGAATGGCTTATGATAATGTGGGCATGAGTGGCTGGATTGGTAATTGTGCTAAACATATGTGAATTGTTGTTTTGCCTTGACATGCTGTGTTGTAAAATAATTGCCACGTCATGCTGTTGGAATTTTATTGATTTGGTGGGATATCGATTAGCTTGCTGCAGTGGGTAGGTTCATGGACCAACCTATTAGAGGGGCACGAAATTCGGTTATATACGTACCTCGGTTGGAGAGGCACGTAGGGTAACTCCCGAGGTAAAACTTTAGATTTTACTTCACACTAAATCACCACATGAGGGTGAACTCAGCCAACGCCAAGGAACGGCTATGTTTTCAAAATAAAAACATGATTTATGCGTACATGACTTTTTAACAACCTTGACGGATTCGGTTGGAATAACCCTAGGCCAAGGTATCCCTGACAACCGAGTATGAGAATGATTTTGGTACGAGCCAAGCTTTTCAGGAAATCATAAGCCTCATTGTTTATTTGGGTGAAATGAATCTATTTTATCTTATTAAAATGAGTTCGAAATGTTGTGAATCATTTTTATGCTAATCTATTTTATCTATCTTCATTTACTCAGTTTTAGATATTTTAGATGATATTTGTTTACTCACTGGGATTATATAATCTCACCACCCTCCTTTCCACTCATTTCAAGCTCCGGATAGTTTGTAGATAGCTGATATCGTCGAAGGCCACAGTTGGTTTTACTTCCTTAAAAATTATAGGTTCACAGCCTTCGTTCACTTTTATCATTTGGGGGCCCACGTGTCATTGTAAATTAAATTACATACCTTGACTATATATATTACAGTATGTATGATTTATTTCGCTTTTACGCTACAAAAATTTCTAACAGATAACTCTATAAAAATTATTTTATAAGAAAATAAAATATTTTATTGAATATTTTTATTATATTCAAATAGTCATAATTTTACCTTAAATGAATGTTTTAGAAATTTAAACTTATTTTTTATTATGAAATATGTGTTTTGCACTCGCATACTATATTATTAGCTGGTTTCGAAATTTTTAAGAAAAAATTATCAAAATACCCTCGAGAGACGAAAATTATTGTTTTTATTGTTTTGGTTTGGAAATAGCTTATAATCTTTTTAAAATATAATATTAGCAACTGTTACTCGCAGTGGAGGTGAGAAAACTGATATTAAAGCCTTGCGAGGTTTCGGTTGGCATTTCAGGTAATGAATGTCTATTAGGACATCGCGACGATTGTTACAAGCTCGAAGAGAGTACCGGGTCGTGACATAGCAAGTGGACAATGATTTGTCCTCTTTTCTTCTTTGATTTCCAACAAAGAATCAAAGGAGAAGTTTTCAAAAAAAATAAACTTCTCAAGAGTGGTTGCACTCAAGAGAAAAACCTTTTTTTTTCTTTTATTTTTCCTTTTTTTTTTCTCTATATAGAAAATAGTGGCTATAATGTGATATTTATATCTAGGTTTAACTTATTAAAATTTACAACATAAGTCTTTAATATTATAAAAATTATAATTTTTAATCAATATCTAATTAAACTCTTTTAATTAAGTCTGTAGTAGTTAAAACCTAGAATTTGATTTAAGTCTAACTTAAATCATCACACTCTCAATTTAATCTAAATTGCAACCTTTGTGTGTGACCCATTAGGTTCCTAACATGTTGACAATGGAATTGGATTATAATATTATTAATTAATTAACTTAAATGAATCATATTCATATTCAATTTTAAATTAACTAATTCAATTCCATAGACTATGATTAGCATCTAGTAATGCATCATGACCACCCAATTATTAAAAGAGTCAAAGGATTCTTTGATAACCTTTCAGCGTACAGTTTTTTAGCGTAATTTATTCCTCATCATATATCTCAGAGATGATAAGAGTTTGGTGCAGTGCCTACACTTATTGATTGTTATATTTGTTCCTACAACTAGATCATTAGCTTTATGGAGACTTATGATACTCATTTCATAATCTCCTAATCATCTTGGCTAAGGATTTGATTAAGCTAATGTCAACCAAAAACTAATGAGATATTTCCCCTTGAATCACTTGGAGTGATGAATCCTATCTTGACCACTCATTTACCTTTATATGCTTCATACTATACCCAAAAATATCCTGTTTTTGTATCCTTAGTTAAGCACCTGTAGGGATGAAACCAAAGCATAGTACTCCACATACAAGATAACCTCGTGTCTGAAGTCTAGGGAGTAGCTACACAATTGACACATGAGAAGTATTGCATTGACACTTGAGTGAGGTACCAAATGCACTTCTCATGGTGGGTCATGTTCAGCGAACTCATTCTCACATGGTACGCACCCACATGCTAGTTTCAAATATTTCTATACTCCAAACTATTAGAGCGATTGCTTACTTCACAAGTAAAGAACATAACATGTGCCGATCTTTGAGAATTATTGATACCCTATCTCAATAATACAATGATCAAGAACTTTTAGGAATAATGCTTTGATACATAAAGATCTCATAATTGTATCCCAATATAATTCCTTTGCAAGGCATATATAGTTCCATGGGCTTTATCAACATAAGTACAAAAAGTAATTAAATCACAAACTTATGGATAAAGAACTACCTCAATGTTATTATGAATAACAAAATGCCATACATGAATATCTCAAAATTGGAATTCCCATACCACCACCAATTGGCTTGTAGGGCTATACTAACACTTCTTAGGGTCAACCTGCACTCCATCTTTCGATACTACGTGATCCAAGAAACTAACACTCTCCAACTAGAATTCGCATTTAGAAAACTTAGCATACAACCGATGTTCCCTTATTGTTTGGAGCACTATCCTCAAGTGCTGCCCATGCTCCTCTTGTCTCCTCAGATACACCAAAATATCATTGATGAATACCACCACAAACTTATCCAAATCGGCTTGAAACACCCTATTCATCAATCCAAAAACACTGCGGGGCATTAGTAAGTCCAAAAGACATTACTAGGAACTCAGAATGCCCATATCTTGAACGAAATTTTATCTCAGGTATGTCTTCCTCCCTGATTCTCAACTGATAATACCTAGATTGCAAGTCTATCTTAGAGAAAATATGTGCTCGCTGCAATTTATCAAATAAATCATCAATCCTTGGAAATGGGTATTTATTCTTAATTGTCACTTTGCTAAGTTATCGATAATATATTCATAGCTTGAGTGACTCATTTTTCTTATTCATAAATAGCACCAATGATCCCCCAATGAAACACTAGGGCGAATAAAGCCCTTATATAATAAATTTCCAACTACTGCTTCAACTCCTTAACTCGATCGGTGCCATTTGATATGGAGATACCGATATAGGTCTTGTATCCGATAACAAATCTATACAAAACTCAATCTCCCATTCTAAAGGTAGACTTGGCAATTAATTCGAAAACACATCGAGAAACTACTAACACATTATTCACACTCTTGACCTCTACCTCCGTATCTTTGACTAATGCTAGGTATCCTTGGCAACCCTGCCTCAACAATTTCCTAATGGCCATCATTGATATTACACTTGGTGGAACAATACTACAATCGACATATATATAGAATGGAGATTCCCCCGAAAAATCAAACTTGACTAACTTGTTATAGCAATCCACACTAGCATAAGTGGATGATAAACAGTCAAATCCAAGGATCACATCAAAATCTAAGGTGTCTAACAACACCATATTTGCCATAGTATCCTTGTCCTTGATTCGTACCACATTAGACCTATACTCATACTCTGCCACATATACTTCTTTAAAAGGAGTGGACATCACTAATGGTTCCTCCATACTAGTACACTCCCTAGCCAACCTCAATGAAAATCGAGGAGATATAAACAAATATGTGAATCCAAGGTCCAACAAAACTCTAACATAATGACCATAAATAAAAAGTGTACCTGTAACCAGTACATTGGATGTTTATGCCTCTTGAGGTGTCAAGGTAAATAACCGAACCTTACCTCTACCTACAGTACACTACTGCACTGAACCTACTGGCTTTCCTTGAGAAGTGGAGGTTGTTTTTCCATCTCTAGTTGTATTAATATCTCTACTTGACTGCAATGTAGGAGTTGGGGTAATTGATACATGCTCTCAAATACCATGGGACATCCTTGGGGTCTAGCGAGATCTCAGACAATATTTCATCATATGCCCTTATTGGCCACAAGTGAAACAAGCCCCCATAACACAATAACATTGTCCTTTATGTCTTTTCCCACATGTAGCACATATGGGAATAATTTGACCACTAGATCTGGAGGTTTGCTGCATTTAAAAATTGGATGCCCTTTGTTCAGGCTTAACACAAGCACTAGATTGGGCACTCGCCTGTTGGGATGCTCGTACATCTCACTGTGGGCCCTGTCTATTGGAAAAGGTAATACCTTTACTAGAATTGGCTCTCGTACGGCCCTGCTAGCCCTCTTTTTATTTACCCTTATCTCCATACCTTTCATCTCTATCAACCGGGCACAATCTATAGCTGCTGAATTGCTAGTAAACCTTTGAGATGCTACAACCATGAATAATGGTCCCACCAATCCATTTACAACCTCTTAATCTTCATCTCTTCAGTGGAGACGAGATATGGGGCATACTTCAATAACTACATAAACATGATCTCATACTCCAAAATTGTCATGTTTAGAGTCTGCACTAATGCCTCAAACTCATAAGCTCTCGCATCTCTCACACTCGCTGGTAGAAATCTGTCCATAAAGGCTGTCCTAAATTCCTCCCACATTATCGAATCTAACCTAGTTGTTCTCCCCTTCTTATATAATTCCACCCATAGTTATGCTACATCCACTAGTCAAAAACTAACTCTACTAATCTAGTACTGAAGGCACCAAAAGCACTATAAATCTATTTCATACTATCTAAGAACCTTTTAGGGTCCTCTGTTGCATCAGATCTTAAAAACATCGGGGGTTTAAGTTTCATGAACTTAGATAAGGGTACTTCTCCGATCCCTAGTGCTAAATTAGTTTGTTATTGATCCCCTAAGCTCTAGGTAGTACTAGCCGCGTGCTTCACAAGGCATTCATCACCCATCCTTTATGACTCTTTTAAACCAATAGCTAATCTTTCCACAGATTTATTAACTCCTTTAAAGTCAATCCTTCTACCAGTTGTTCGTTCTTCTCCTCTTAAGATTGTATCTCAGTCTCACTATCTCTAGATGCTTCTGCCTTCATGGATCTAGCTTTACTACCTCCACTGCCACTACCTCTGGAAGTGGAGGCTCATGGCCTAATCATCATATTTTCTCCAAGAGCTTTTGATCATCTATACCTCGACTGATGGTTCTTCTTTTGGGCGATATACCTTACCTAGAAGAAAATAACAACACCAATTATTATCGCATATAAATATCATATTCAAGCTAAAATTATGGTTTCTAAGAATGCAAGAATCTAAGTAGTCTCCTGTTAGCACTTTGTCACACTCTGTTGGACTCAAAAGGAAACTTATAACTCTTCTAAATCGAGACTGTGATGCCAACTTTGTCACATCTCGTTACTGAACCGCGACCGATGCAAAGGCCTAATGGACATAGCCCACTAAGCCCTTATAAACCTTTAAACCTGTACGTATTTCACATGAAATTCATTTCTACTTATTTGTACAAATTTAAAATTCATATCTTAAACACATGTTTTACATTTCAGTCATCACAACCATGTATCACATTAATATTCAACATAACCACACTATAACTTTATAACCTTTCAACACATCTAAACATAGTGGTGTCCATATCTATAAACAACAAAAGGGGACACTGTAATTAGATAAAACAGAACAAGACAAAAGAGCTCGTTTGGTATGGTGTTGGTGCAGCTAATAAATGCCTTTAAATACCTACCAAGGTTGCCAAAGAAGGATCCACCTCAAACCTAAGCTCCATCTAACTTGAGATTTTAAAACAAAAACATGAGATTTCAAAAAGGGTGAGTACATAATACTCAGTGAGGGATAAGGAAAAAAAACGAGTATTAACAAAAGAGTAATTAATAAACCATGCTATTTTAGTTTGAAACCATACAATTTTTGTTTTAAAACATAAAACTATAAATGCAAATACTCAAAATCAATCATATTTTATTTATAAAACATTAATATAATCATATTTTGGAAAACCAAAGTCTTTATATCTCAAATCACATAAAAAGAACCATTTTCATTGAAAACAAGGGATAAGTATCAATACACAAGAAACAAATCTTGGTATTTCATTCAAAATCTGTATACTTTGGTGCTTTTCTCATTTCAAAACTTTACCACACCTGATCTAATCACACAACTCAATAAATATTCGAATTTCCAACACGTTCATACAACTTTAAAGTAGTGAAAGCTTATAACAATATATATCCAATCATCCAAGCATCATGATTAAAATTTAATACACTAATAGAACAATTTAAAAAGCACAGAACACAAACACATCACACATGATGGGTGGCCAACCCATATAGTCAATGCACTCTAACCTAATGACTCCAATATCACTTATGCCATCTTCCGGCCACAAAGCTAGTGCCATTTACTCCACTTCCCCTCATTAGATAGGTGGTCCTATTATGCACAATAGGTAGCAGAACTATTGCTATCCCAGGTCCTCACTTAAGTGCTCCACATTGAAAACATTTTTCCCACAAAGTTCCACATCCAACATGAACAAAGAAAGTATAGTTATACCACACATAATATTTCATAAAAAAATTGATCACACTATATATGTTGTCAACATTTAATAGTTCTCAAACAAGTTAATAATACTTCCAATATAAACATAGTTAAAGGCAAAACATACAATACATAAGGCTTATTTCCCATGCACATTTTTAAAGCATTGATCATAACATAGTGCAAAAAATGTTGTATGCATTTATCAAAAACAATTTAAATGCATATCCTTCACCTCTTATGCTACCTTGCCAAAGCCAATACCAACTAGGTTAGCTCACCTAACTTGAACTTTGGAGCTTCAAGAAAGTCTAAACAATTTAACACATAAAAATCAACTCTAAATCAACATTGTTTAAGCATAACTCCAACTAGTAATCCAACACCCCTAAGACATCAATTCAAGTTGAGTCTTGAAGTACCAATTGAACCTATAATTGCCAATAAATAATAATAACCACAAATATATCATTAAAATTCAAAATTAGTAATTCTAATAATTATACACTAACTAAATTATATCCTTACCTAACATTTAATCTAGAATTTTAGTCTAATTCACAAAACCATTAAACTAATTGCTCAAATCTAAGGTTTCCTTACCTTGAAGAGCTTGGAGGTGCAAAAATCCACAAAACCTCAATGAACTTATCTTGGAGTTGGAAATCAACTAAAAACCCAAACCTTGAAAAGAATAAAATCTGAAAATTAGAGAAAATATTTGAAAGCTAAAACCCATGAACAAAAGAGCTAGAATATGAAAATTCTTACCTTGATTTAGCCTTAAAATTAGAAGTTTGAAGTTTAAGGTCTTCCTAACAAAAAAAAGAAAAGAAATGAAAAAAGAAAATAGCATATGGGAACAAAAGAAAGAAAAAGAACTTTCTAAGAGACACTTAGGTGGTTGGCCTTCAAGAAAGAAAAAGAAAAAATATATAAGGCTTCTCGAGGAAACTTGATTTTTTTATCTTTGGAAAAGTCAAAGATGTTTTTATGTTATTTAAGGGTAATTAACTACTTTTTATTATTTATGGGTAATTAACCGGTTACTCTTCAAAACCTATTTCACAAAATTTAAAATATTCTCCGAAAGCATAAACTTAAAATATTTAGTTACCAAATATTTAGTGTTGCTCACCAAGGTAAGGTCAAGACTACCCCTTAGTCTATTATTGTTTAATTTTCTACCCACGCAAGTATACATATCTAATCGATAATATAATGACAAGTAGAGTGTCGATCCCACAAAGAATTAATCTAAAATTTTACTAATTATTAAAATTAACATAATTTAATCTTATTCAAATAATCAAAAATAGATAACCAATTAAATTAGAAATTCATTAATAAAAACTAATTAAAAATAATCAAAGCAGGAATCTAATTGGATAAAAGTAAATCAAACAAGCCTAAGATTACAATATCCCTCACACTTCATTTAAATCTTACCTCTCTTCCTTAACTTATTCCAATGAGTTGAATTGTTAACCTAGAGTCCTTAATTATTTATAAAGCCCTCTTGATACTCTTATAAAAATATCTATTTTAATCAAAACACTATATCTCTATGTGAATTTAAATTAAAATAGATTCATTAAGTTCAAGCTCTAATACTAGCTACATATGGCATATAGGTATATCTCTATCTTATACACAAATCAATTTATTCATCCAAGCAAATAAATATGATCATATGTTATTCCAATTTTAGCCTACTCTAAACTCCCTTTCTCAAGTTATGTTTAGGTTTTTAAATCAATTTAATTGGTGGCTAGACAATTAAAAGCATTAAGAACAAATTAGAATAAACAATCCAATTCCATTGAAAATAAGCTAGAAAGAGATTAACAATTTAAACTACATGTGAGTTCAATTGTAATCCTAGAGAAAAGAAATTAGCTATTCATAATTGCAAAAATAGATAAAAACATATGAAGTTTAGAATTCAAAAGTAACAAAAATAATAAAGCTAAGGAAGAAGAAAAACAAATATTGGTAGCCTTAATTTTCAATTTTCAGCCTCAACTTCTAACTTCTTGAATCTCTTTTAGGGTTTAAAATTTTCCTCTTGACACTGCGGCACTCACTTGGCTTCAAGTCTTCTCTTGTTGACTACTGCACACCATCAACTTCCAATGTAATTTTCTCCATCTTGAAGGCAAAACTACATAAAGTGACTCATGAAAATTGTAGCTCTGTCTCTTAGCGTTCCAATGGCTCAAGAATCACTTTATTTGGACGTTTGGAGTGAGAGTTATAATCAAAATACTTCAGCATGTACAAACAGGGCCTACAAAAACATAAAAACAAATAATTACTATGTCACGACCTGGTACTCCCCTCGAGCCCGTGACAACCGTCACGGTGTCCCGATCGACACTTATTACCCGAAAGTCAATCGAAACCCCGTAAGGCTTTAATATCAGTTTCTCATTTTCCCTGTGAGTAACCGTTGCCAAATATCATGTTCTAAAATATTTTAAGCTATTTCCAACTTAAATCAATAAAAAAATGATTTCTGTCTCACAAGGGCATTTTAGTCATTTTTTCTCAAAAATTTTGAAACCAGCTAAAAATGTAGTATGCGACTATAAAACACATAATTCATAATCAAAAATAAGTTTAAACGTCTAAAACCTTCATTTAAAATGAAATTATGACTATTTGAATATAATAAAAATATTTAATAAAATATTCTATTTTCTTATAAAACAATATTTATACAGTTACCGGTAAATAATTTTTGTAGCGTAAAAGCTAAATAAATTCAGACATACTGTAATACAGATAACCAAAGTATAAAATTTAATTTACAGTAACACGTGGGCCCACGAATGACCAAAAGTATCAAAAGCGGCAAACCTACAGTTTTTGAGGATGCAAGTCCAACTGTAGCCCTCAACAAAATGAGCTATCTACCGACTATCCTGAGCCTGAAATGGGTGAAAATGAGGGTGGTAAGATTATATAATCCTAGTGAGTAAACAAATACCATCTAAAATATCTAAAGCTGAGTAAATAGAGACAGATTAAAATAGATCATCATACTTTAATTCATCACCTTTCAACTCATTTCAATCAAATAAAATCAATTCATAAAAATCGAGTAATCAACATAGCTTATGAATTTCTTAAAACTTTGGCTCGTGCCAAAATCATTCTCATACTCAGTTATTAGGGATACCTTGGTCTGGGGCTATCCCAACCGAGTTCGCCAAGGCTGTTAAAAAGTCATATACGCATAAATCATGTTTTTATTTTTGAAAACATAGTCGTTCCTTGGCGTTGGCTGAGTTCACCCTCACATGGTGGTTTGGCGTGAAGTGAACTCTAAAGTTCCACCTCGGGAGTTACCCTACGCGCCTCTCCGACCGAGGTACGATATAACAAGATTCCGTGCCCCTCAAAAAGGCTAGTCCATAGAACCCGCCCACTGTAGCAAGCTAAACCCACCATTTCAATAATAATTCAACAGCATAACATGGCAATTTTATCATTATCTAGCCTATCAAGGTAAACAACAATTTATACATTTTCAACACAAATACCCATCTAGCCATTGATGCCTGCATTATCATAAGCCATTCAATTCAAACCATGATTTATAACACAGCAATTAGTCTCCAATTACTCTATTTTCAAAACCATCATTCAATTTTAAGACAATTTATAAAATCATTTCATTTAATCACATTTTGCTTATAAAACATAAAGATTTGCCATTTAAACTCATTTTCCATAAAATCACAAAAATGAATTAAAATTCACTTCAGATAATCAAGATGATGATAAGGTTACTCACTATTTCGAGAGTCGAATTTCGAGTATTCCGATTCTTGATCCTCGGATACTATCTCTTTACTTTTTCTAGAATGCTCACCACTTAGACATAATGCACAATAAGCCATTTACTACATTTGTGTTAAATTGTTATAAAACCAATTCAGGCTTTATACTAATGCATGAAATGGAATGCAAATTATTCGGATTATCGTCTAAACACGGTGTTCTACACAAATTCAATTGTGTACCTAAATAAAATGGTATTAGCCTAATTCGATCTATCACCCGATTAATTGTCCAATATGTCAAATTTAACTCCAATTAACTCCATTTTTCTTCCAATTCTCCAAACTATCAAACACAAGTCAAATAGCATAAAATTTAGCAAAATCATCTTCACATTTTCTCTTGGGAATTTTGACCATAGTGGGTGCATCAACACTATAATTTTTCAAGCTTGATTCTCACACCATAAATCACTAATTCCTAACCAAATCACTTGAAATAAAATCAAAATCATCATCAATATTCTACATGGAGAATTCGGCCAATGATGGGTGATGGGAGGAAGTGAATTTTTCTTGTTGGCTTTTCATACTACACATCACTAACTAACTAAAAACACTAAAATACATTGAAATCTAACCAAATCAAGCATCAAAACCTCACTCTAAGTGTTCGGCCAGCATGGGATTCATCATGACATCATGTGATTCAACCATGAAAAATAAGAAAAAATGTTTAAGAAAGAGAGATCTCAAGCTTAATTGAAAAATCTTACCTTTTTTTCACTTGTTTCCTTGAATTTTCACACTTTTCCCTTAAATTTTTCCACCTAGGGTTTTGTTCTTCCTTTTCTTCCTTTGTTCTTGCTTTGGCCGGCCATAAGAATGAGAAATGGGCTGGTTTTGTACTAATTTATAAGGAAAATAATAAAGAAATAAAAGCTTGACACTTGTCACCTTACCATTAGTCCATTTTTAAATTCTTAACTATTAAGCTATCTTTCTCCACCACATAAAATCCTTCAATTATTCATAATAATATTAGGTAAAATCCATATGCTGAACAAGTGTTGGGTGGCGTAAAATTATAATTTTGCCCCTGGAGTGGCAAAATGACTATTTTACCCTTATGCTCGAAAAAATATCGGAATTAAAATTCTTCACTACTCAAACTCAAATTATACTCCAAATGATCAATCTTAGTCAAAAATTTCATCCAACACTCACATCTTAACCTCGGGTGGCAAAATGACCATTTTGCCCCTAGGTCATGAAAATTTCAATTTGACTGTAAATCGGTCCTCGAACTTCGAATCACCATTTTAAGTCATTTTGGAGTTTTAAAATTCTCAATTTCATCTTAAAATCTCTATTTAGACTAGTTCGAGACTTAATTCAACTTAATTGTACCATTTGGTACGTTGCTGTCTTTTAACGATTTTCAAGGTACCCAAGTAAACAAACATGTATTCTTATGTAAGAATAGCATAATAAACATATTGTAGAGCTGGGCTTGACATACTAACTAAACTAAAGCAAGTAAACATAAAAGTAGCACAAAATAAAAATAACTCGTTAAAATAAACTAATTAGAAAAACTAGTAAAAAAATAACTAAATCCTAATCTAAACTCAAGAACTTAGCTAGCTTTTAATAACAAATATAAGCAAAATAATTCTATAAAATAGAATTATCATCCACATCACCATTCTTACATCAAGGTTATGTATCTATAAATGTCGGCGTTTCACATACACACACACATATATTTGATCACATCATATTGAGTATCTTAAATCTCTCAATGATCATACTTCAACATTTTTTCACATTGAAACTTATATACACAATTATGTCATAGCCAAAAGCAACACAATAAGTCAACCTTTAATATAATGCATTGATATAATGTCAAATAGTCTTTCCTTCACCCTAATGCTACATTTCTTTTTTTGCTCAACACCCTAACGCTATTTAGTTTAGAAAATGTCATTTCCCCATTAATGTCTGGTATAACTATAATATCCATAGTCGTAGGTAACATACCAATGTAGCATCCATTCCTTACATTATGACATATAATTAAAAGTCACAAAAGGCACACTACAAATTTTATTAACCTCTTTAGGACTCACAATGAAAAAGCAGGGATCTATTCTTTTACCTTATATATTGGTTGTAAAGCACATATTTTCTTCATTAAAATGCATTGAATTCCATCATTACACTTGCTCACATTCATTAAGGAAGTAATTTGACAACTAATTCTAGATTAACAATTAATAGATTCTAATTAGAGCTATCCAAAAGTCAGATCGCCAACTCAAGTCCTTTGACTTGGTTCGGCAGAATAGAGACACGCCATTTCTTCCTTAAAATGCATTGAATTCATTACACTCCTTTGTAGAAATTTGCCATTTCTTCCTTAAAATGCATTAAATTCCGTCATTACACTTGCATCACATTAACTAAGGAAAGAATTGGACAACTAATTCTAGATTAAAAATTCATTAGATTTTAATTAGAGGTGTCCAAAAGTCAGACCGCCAATTTAAGCCCTTTGACTTGGTCCAATAGAATTAAGAGACAAAACAATTAGGTTTGGGTATTATTACCTTATTATACTTGTAAGTTAAAAAAAAAAAACCTTTTAAATAGTTATTTAAGATTATTTAAATAAAGATAAAATAATCTTTTACTACTAATATTATTGGTAGATAAACGTATCACTTATATACGTTTAAATATGATAATATAATTAATTAAACGTGCCATAAATGTGTTAATCATGTAGATACCATTAAGACACAAAACAAAATAAGAATAAATTCAAACATATTCTACTAAAATCAATAATAAACCGCATGCAATAAACAAGTCTTTTAAAAACCTAAAGATAGTCGCGTAGAAGGCTAGGGCATGTCCTAATCACCAAACGTTGGAAGAAAAAGACAAATTGAGTCTGAGACATGAGAGCGGCAGTGCAAAATAACGTACGACAATCCCGCTTTGTCATTGCTCTGAACACTCTCCTTTTACAACTCAAACTCTTAAAAGCAGTATCAGAGTCATAAGAGAAACATATCACCGAGAGATTTCAATGTCACTATTTCTTTCTGTCAAGTCTCTCTCTCTTTCTATCTCTCTCCCTCTCTGAAGAAATGGCCAACGTCCCAGAAGAATCCCCATTGGGAGGCCCATCAGCTAGAGGAGCGGGTTCGAGTGCGGCGGCTCCAACCAACAACCCTTCTTCTGCTCCTCATGATGGAAACCTCTCTGAGATCACTCGTTTGATTCGAGGGCTTAATTCTGAAAAAACCCGAAAGGAGTCTCTTGACCTTCTTTGCAAGGTATTATCAGCTTTCTTTCTTTTTCTTATCCTTTGCAATTATCTGTTTGGCTACGGGGAATAAGAGACATGATCAAATACGACAAAAACCATAGAAAAAGTTAGAACGTGTCTGCTTTTTCAACCATGAAAGAAAAAATCTTAAAAGAGTATACAATTGTTTTATTTTACTGTTTTGATATATTCTTTATAATCTGCTTAATTTGGGGCCAGTATTATGTCGGGAGCAGTTTTTGTTTAATACTATTAATGTAGATCCTCATTTTATGAAAGAATCTGATCCATAGCAAAGGCTTTATTGTTTTCTTTTATATTTTCTGTGTTTATAGAGAATGAAAGGTAATGGGGTTCTCAGCAGATCATAAGTTTTACCTTATGTTTTTACACCTCCTGCTATAAGTTGAAAATTAAACTACTATAAACTTCAAAGTAAAAAAGCAATGATGGATTGATGGTAATTGTTTTTAAATTTTGTTTGACAAGATTTTATAGTGAAATTATTGAAGTCGATCAACTATGAAGTGAATCATCGGGCTTTCAGGTTAAGGTGGTATTAAGTAGAAAGCTAGGAGAAAGAGTTGAAACATCCTGATTATGTTTTGAATTTGAACTAACACAGTATTGCTATGTACAATGTAAGGATTTTTTATTGTCATGCAGCAGGGGAATTAGATATTGTTATTATTGCTTATTATTAACCATGTTTCTTATACGTAAAATCTTTTAAAAGGAAAACACAAAATTGCAAATAGATCATTTTTTGACTCTTGACTTCGAAATTTGTAGTTATCACAAAGACACTGGTTTAATATTAGATTTTAGAAGCATGTTAGTGTGATAATTAAGTTGCTCCTAGATAAAGCCTTTCGTTAAACCTCAATTTCAAGATAAAATTTTAAGCATATTGCAGATATTCTAGAAGATAACATGTTGCTTTCAATCAATGTTATGTTTTTGAAGGGTTTTTCCAAGAAAATAATTGATAAAAGTAATAAGCCATGGTCTAAAATTCTATAAAATATTACTTATTAGAGAATAATTTAAGAAAATTCAATGTAAACATTGTGAAGATTGAAAAGGGGTAGAGCTAGAAAACTTATTCAAGGGATCCAAAGGACATAAACAAACTGGCATGCACAGATATATAGCAATTGGACGAATAAAATGACATTCTAAATTCTCAATGTAATTATGAGATTATACCCACATAGATGCGGACATACAGACAAATACATATTATAGTCCGACTTTCTTTTGGACGCTTAATGAACATCTTACAAGGTACCACCATGCCTGTATTGGGTTCTCGAAAACTTGAAATTTGAGAGAGATTAGTTCCAATGAAGCTGGTCGATTTGGATATTTCCTTTTTCCTTTGGATAAATTGAGTTGAATATTTCTTCTAATGTCTTATTCTGTCAAAAGTAGATCTCATATCTATTAGATATAAGCCTTTCTAGTAATGAGCATTGAATTTGCTGGATTGGCTCATTTTTAGTACATAAGTTTAGAATTTTTTTTTATATATAAAATGCCACCATTTTTTTTGTATTTAACAATGAAAACACTTTGTCAGATGATTTTGGAACGTAACTAATTCATCAATCATTTTTAATTTTTTCTTTTCTCTCCAGAATTATTTGAAAGTTTGTGACGATTTGGCAATCTTGTTATGGAATTCTTTCGGTACCATGAGAGCACTTGTAGAGGTAGGTCTTGCTATTTCATTTCTCTAGTGTCTCTCAGTTAGGACGTTTCATGTGTCTCTTTAAAATTTTCGTGCTGTTATTTTACCCATTGTACTAATCAGTATTCATGGATTTGAAAGGTTTATTGATAGATACAATGCCCACACCTATTCAATACTATATGATTATTTACCTTTCTATGATTCAGGAAGTAACTTCAGTTTACCGTCCACTATCATCCACCAGCCTTTCAGAAAGGGTAGCAGCTCAAGTTTGCAATGCTATTGCGCTTCTTCAGGTGTAGATCATTATACTGACCTCTTCTAGTTTTGTTTATTATTGGTCCCCTTTTATTCTCCTTGCTCATGTCTCTCCTATGTCACTTTGATTATTAACCTCGACTCTTCAATAGTTTTTGTCAAGGAAATTCAAAGGCTAACGTTTAAAATTTCACCAATACATATCCTTTTCGGTTTCAGATGTTATTTAGGTTTCTTATATATGTTCTTTTCCGGTTCATAGTAAAGTTATCATATATATATACGATAATGTTAAGCATTTTATATATTTTTAAGCAAAGACTGGAGCTAAGAATCTCAAAGGTGATTCTGAGGTGATAACAAACCTTCTTGTCATGAATCGGATATTCTTCATTCATATCTGTTATGGACAATTTGAGGGGGCATATTTCTTGAGACATCTAGATGCAAATATATATTGCTGAGAGATTTTGAGTGCTTAGTCTCAGTATTCATTTTAAAGGAAAGAATCACATGCCAGACAGGTTTTTTTTTTTTTTTTTGGTTTGGCCTGTATCGATCGATATACCTATAAATTTTTAGATTATGTCAATTTTCATTTCTTTGAAAATCTTAATGACCTCAATTATGTTAATTGATCTCTTTCCAGGCTGTAGCTGCTCACCCCGAAACAAGGATGCCATTTGTCAAAGGTAACTTTATTATAATTATCCAAATATGCGAATACATTATGAACTTCATCTAGCAAATCTTCAAATTCAGTAGGTTTTTGCTCCAACCGTATAATCAGAAAGAGTGAGGGTGACTTTTCTAAAAGAAGCTCTTTGTACCAGCGTGCCTTGTTGTGATCCAATAATTAGGAAATTTTCTTTTGATGCAATAGGAGTACAAATACCATATATAATTTTGTTGGTTGCATTTTGGGTGTATAAAAAACTGTTCTAATTTAAATATCCTTGGCAGCTTACATACCAGTCTATCTTCAGGCCTTCCTGAACACTATGAACCGTGAAAAGCCCTATGATTCTCTAAGGCTTAGCAGCTTAGTTGTCATCGGTTCCCTAGTGAAGGTAATCTTACCTCATATCATCTGCTGTTCTCTTATATGGTTCCATTTCTGGCACAACTCTTATCTTTGGTTTGAAATTTTGAATATATTTACAGCACCCAGGATAAGTACATGATCTTTAGAGCTCATGGAGTTTAATTAAATTTTCCTTAGTTGGCATTATTTTACTTTCTTCAGATTTATGTTTATCAGGCTTTCAATTTATGCAGGTTGATGATGCAGAAGTGGTTGATTTCCTTCTTGTTTCTCAAACATTTCCTAGTTGCCTGCGCTGCATGGAGGTTGGCAGCACATTATCAAAAACAGTGAGTGACTGGACTTTCCACAACTAGATTTATTTGTTTACATTATTATTAATTACAATTAATATTCAATATTTCCATCCTAAATTATTTTACATAAGATTTTGTCTTTGGGTTCTAATAAGTTTTTCATCTTTTAATAGATTTAAAGTAAATACATTTCCTAGAATTTAGTTATATGCATTATATATCTTGATCAAAATATCAAGAACATAGGATATGAGGCAAGTAAAAATTTTAGAGTTTGAAAGCATGGCCAAGAAAACTGGGAAAATGGCAAAAATGAATCAAACAACATACCTAGTGGCTTAAGTTTTAAGAAAGAAATATTTTTGATTGAGAGAGTTACATTAATTTTGACATTATTTTCAGGCCCCTTCGGAAAAAAGTACTTTCTGGCATGACAATTATTGAGAGGGAAAACCTCTGAGCAGTTTGAAAAGTCATTAGGACTCTTTATTGTTCTCCTATGATCATGTATGGTTAAAATACGTAGCACATTTGTTGAAATCTCACAAAAATTTACTAGGGACCTTTGAAATTTCTGTTTACTGTGTGCATTATTATGCCACACTTTCACTGTAAAAATCAGAACAGTAAATTTTTCTATAAGAAGCGCCAGGATACCTTAGCCATGACAATGAGCTTAAGAAGGACCTTCGGAATAAAACCAAAGAGTTAAGGACCTCACTTGGTATGGCATTACTACACCTTGGCATGCATTCTTCTTAGCTATACTCTTCATGCTAGCTGCTAATGTAGCGGACTCGACAGGTTGCCACATTTATAATTCACAGGATTTTACTAAATGAGCAAGGGCTGCACTATTGTTTGGTTCCTGCGGATCGATTTTTCGCGCTAAACAATGCATTGGCAATAATGGTTGAAAGGCTTGGTGAAGAAGAAGAAGGGCATCGCCCACGACTGCTAAGAAACATCATTTCTTGTTATCTCAGGCTGTCAGACAACGACAGGTTAGCTAAATACATTGTCCTTGTTAACTATCTTTCAATAATTTACCTGTCCAGCCTCTAATGGTTTGAAACTTTTTTTTGTTTCAAAATGTAGGGCACGTGCCTATTTCTCAGGTTACATTCCTCCCAAGTTAGTAGATGACACATATATTGGTATCCTTGAAGTAAGTCCTTTAGAAACATATCGTGAAATTTCCAACACAAGTCTTACAATTGAATCAGGATTTTTATCCAATCTTGTTCTTAATTAAAATCTTTAATTGCAATTAAGCCAGAAAAAATTTGCCTTTACATAATTAATTAATTCCTCATGCTAATTTCCTTTCCAGCGTGACCAGGTAGCCCATAGTAATCTACAAAAATTGATTTCCAAATTAAAAGCCAGCCAGAGGTCTAGAACACAACCAACCGGCCACTTATCGGGGCCTTTATGATGGAGAATGCAGTTACCTTGTTCAGGCTGGCCAAGGCATCATTGGGAGCATACGACACAAGTTTTAGATTTACTGTGTTGCATAGACATGCACCTTTGCATGAATGTAGACTAAATATAAGCCCGTACCGGCTGCTTGTACCTCACCTCCATAGGCTATGGGCGTTGCTTCTCAAATGCCCAATCTGGAGAGATGCTAGGCATATCTACATAAGTACCCCGATAATTATCAGTCTAGAGTATTACATGCCAATTTGCTAGACCTCGCTCTTTCCATGACCCCTTTGTGTACATTCGTTACTCACATTTTATATACATTGCAGGCATCGTTGAGGTTAGACCTCAGACTAATGTCCTCTAAAATGCGGTTTGTGGTTGTCTAGACATTTTCCCCACAAAGCAAAATGCTTTTTCCTTCTGTTTTCCCGTAAATATTTTCTCAAAGAAATTTTATTTTTGGTATTTGACCAATCTATTTGTATCTTTCAAAAGTTTTAAAGAAAAATTACAACACTCGTGATATAGCAGAAGCAACTTTTCTCGTATTATTGAACTAAAAACAACATCTACAAACCACGTTTATTAAGATAAGTTCGTTAATCATTTCATAATACATTCTTCTAATATAAGAGGAAGAACAAAGCCATACGACCACTGGATGCAGGAAAGAATTTCAGATGCATGGACCAATCAAAACTAGGATACAGTGCAGACAAGAACCAACAAAACAATACAAACTTGAGAGGGAAAAAAAATGGCTCTCAATCTTTACAAAGTTAATTATACTCATCTACTTTTGGAGGTATTGAAAGATTCCTTTCCAACATAAAGGATAAATCATGCATTTGTGACATCAGTATCTCTATATCATCTGTTTTTGACCCTGTTGTTGCACTGGAAAAACCTCCATTTTTTGCAACTTCAGCATTACTACCACCTCTTACACTTGCATCTGCCATCCTGAAACATGCGAAAGCAAATATAAGAAATTTCTCCCTAGGTTCTGTCTGTCTCTCATGTGAGAGGGGAGCTTGGATTTTACATGACCTTAGCCAGGAAGAAAACAAGATCGAGTAGTTTCTATGGACTTATATGCAAGCAGTAGAACAGAAGCATTTAAGACTATCCCCACAGATCCAAAACAGGTTTTTCACAAAAGAAGCCCAAGAGGTTCTCAATCTCAAAAATTGGATGAAAAATATAAATAAATTCCCAAGGTCAAAACAACAAAAGTACTCTGGAGAGATCTGGCATAGCACAGAATAGTCAATCTACAATTTGAAAATTCTTCCAGCAAAAGTGAAAAAGCATCTTGGCAATAAGCATAGATGATATGGCCACTTATATCCCCCGTATGGATGAAGTCACAAATAACAAGATACCCATAAAGTTTAGTCTTAACCTAACTAATCTTTTTCATCCAAATTCTGCTAATCAAAAAGTACCTCTTTTTGGATGGGGATGGACTACAAATTAGGTTTCAGCACAGTTTTTCTTTGTTTTAAAATAAGTCTTGATCAAATGTAAAATCTTGGATGTAAAATATCATCCACTCGTTAGCATAAATCAGACATACTAGTGTGCCTATTACAGGCAACCAAGTTCAACCAACTTATGAATATAGATGACTTTAAACACAATTGCTTGCATTCAATTAAGCCTCCTTATTTGCAGCAATACTATGATATTTTAAGAACTCCACCCTGACAGAGGGCAATAGCTGCGACTATCCTCCAAAAATAAATTAGATTTATTTATTTCATATGAAACAAGTATCCTCCATCCTAAGCCAGAACACCAGACCAGTATCCCTCCATATGAGCAAACAAATTTTCCCTAATGTCCTAAGCCCTGCAAGCATCTCCAAGTTGCATAGGTGCAATTATTTTTCTTTTCAAAAAATGCATTGTACAATACACAGAGGAGTATAACAGCCTTGTAAAGAAGCCCCTCATCCAAGCTATCAGATAGCAATTAATAAATATGCACTCTAACCCTACTCTACTTTCACAAATTAAAAATGGTTACTGACATCAGTCTATTAGCAAGAAACTCAGAAAGCAGTAATAAGTGGTAAGTCTTTTCCTAATTCAGCTATCATTCAACTTGATCTCTGGAGCTCCACCTGTTTTATCTTTGTTTGATCTTCCCACTATATTCTCTCAAGTAATTCCAATAACAACAAAATAATTGACTAAAAACTGAAAAATGCAAATACGGTAATGAAGTAGAATATCTAAGCACCAAGTCATAAAAAAGGTAATAGACAAGAATTGGGATACGGTTAGCACGATGCTTTAAAATTTCAGTTCAGTTAGAAGGAAATTGACAGAACAAGCACACACACCTGTTTGAAACGGGAGCTTCCGTAGAGCCATTTTGATTGCTGAATGACCTTGAAAAGAGATCAGGTTGAGATAAATTACCAGAATTATTATCATGTGAATTGCTATCCATACTGAAGAAGTGTATTTCTGAAGTTCCAATAGAAGGCTTCTCATGATTGACAGTATGTTTGAAAGAAATACTTGAAGGATCATTTGCACTAATTGAGCTAGTAAAATCATTCCAAGCAGCAGACAAGTCATCATTATCATCAATTGTTATTTTATCAGGTCTAGCAGCTTGTTTTGAAGGATCACTAAAAGCATCTTGCATAGTAGTTGAGCTTTTAAAATCATTCCACTCACGAAAAGAATTGTCTGATTTGTCAACATTTTTTCTATCAGGTGCCTTGTTGTTGCCAGTTAGCCATTGATCATCTGGAAACCAATCAACGTTCATTGAGGGAGAATTATGCATACTCTGAGCTGCTCCAGAATCCATAACATCAATAGTTGCATCAAAATTTTCAGCTTGACAAGTTACCTTTGAGGTAGAATTACTCCATAGATCATCCTGAAACCAATTGTTTGTGCTGGAAACATTGGAGCCATCTTTCGCTTTTCCATCAACAAAATCTTTTCCTGATGCAAAGACAGTATCCATGTGATCAGAAAGATCAATTGAAGAACCCACTAAAGGATCAAATGATTTGGAACTGTCATTATGATTTGTAGAACTAGCAGATTGAAAGTCAGTGTCCCATCCTGAAAAAGGGTCACTGCTCTTCTCTTCAGTAGAACTGGAACAGTTAGCTGGTTCTTTCCAAGAACTTATCGAAGAACCCCAGGCACTTGAGCCTTTAAAATCATTCCAAGCCCCAAATGAATCATCATCTTCATCATTGGTTCCATCATCCACTGCCTTGTTGCTACTTGTTGGCCATTGATCATCTTCAATTCCATTTACACTCACGGGAGATTTTGTATTTCCTAACATCCCATCATCCTTATTACCTACATTCAAATCAGATTGCTCAGCATGATGAACAGTCCCTGAGGTGGAATTACTCCATAGATCATCTTGAAACCAATTAGTGTGGGATGAAGTTCTGTTATCTACTGCTTTTCCATGAAATGAGTCTTTTCCTGTTCCAAAGACACTGTCCGTGTGAGTAGAAAGGTCAGCAGAAGAGCCAGCAAAATTATCAAAAGATTTGGATACCTCATGCTGAGTTTCAAAAGCAGTAGATTCAGAGCCAGGCCCCCATCCAGAAAAAGAATCATGAACTTTTTCATTCATCGACTTCATACCATCAGTAGTCTGGTCCCAATAAGTTTTAGCAGCATCTGGTGCACTGGCGGAACCCTTAAAATCATTCCAAGCATCAAAGGAATCATCATCATCATCAGGAGTTCTTTTATTGGGGGTATTGTTGCCAATGATTTGTCCTTGATCACCTTGAACCCAGTCAACATTCGCAGAAGAAGAAATATTTGCTTGGTCTATTCTCTCCCCTGAAGTGGAATTACTCTGCATATCATCACGAAACAAGTTGTTTGTTTGGGATTTGGAAGAAGATTGATTATCATCTTCTTTTCCATCAAACAAATTGTTAACCTGTCCAGAGACCATGTCCACATGGGCAGAAAGATCTTTTGAGGAACCCACAAAAGGATCAGACGATTGGGAGCTAATAGCATTATGATCTGTTCTAGAATCAGCAGACTGAAAGTCAGCCTGCCAACCAGAAACAGAACCACTACTCTTAGAAACCTGATTCTCAAACAAACTAAGGTTTTGACGAGATTGAAACTCACTACCAGTAGAATCAATCTCTTCCTTTAGGGGCAATGTCCCTTGGGTTGGTATTGAAACAGAATCTCCTTTCCTTTCAGCTAAAAAATCATCATCAAGATCAAGTCCAGCCAAATTCAAATGATTATTCTTTCCCAAACTAGATTCAAAACTCTCCGGTTCGGCATCATTCCACCTGATCTCTAAATCTAAAAGATCAGATAATCGAAACTCCTGTCGCGGTCCTCTGTTCCATTCATTCCCTTCTAAAGACTCTCCCACCGTTTCCTACAACACCCAGTTTCTATTTTGTTAAGACTTTTCAAACAGCAACTAACGGCCCTAATTTTGATTTATAATAATATAAAACTTGAACAGATAAACAAGAAAGAGAGTGACTTACAGATCCATCTAAGTTGAGAGAGCGGAGGAACCAGCGGTAACCGGAAGTGGACTTGAATTTGATGGGCTGAGGGGGCGTCTCACTATTGGACTGGCATTTTCCGCAGAAAATGCAAAAGAGGGAGTCGGGGCCTCGGAGGAGATGGGCTTTGCAGTGGAGGCAGCGGAAGTGGGGAGAGTCGGAGATTAAGTGAGGGAGGGAAGGGAGATCGGGGAGCGATGAGTCGTTTGGATCGTAGGAAGGGACGTTGGCTTGTTTGCGGAGTGCGATCTGGAGTTGGGTTATTAGATCCTTCGGGATTTCAACCGCCATTTTTTGCTTTACGCTTTCATCCATCTCATCGTTTTGCATTTGCAAGAGGGTGAGGGGCGGAGGGGGTTCTTTGGGTTCCTTGTAAACGGCGTCGTTTTGTATCTAGCTTCGCTTCCGGGTCTTTTGGAAACGCACCGTTTCCCTTCGCTAGTAAAACAGCGCATCAGGTTTAGTAACTAATACAAATGTGTTTTACTATTACACCTTTTTATTAAACTATTGAGCATATTGATACATTATTTCAAAATAAATATTGAAAGCAACTATCGAATAAACCATGCAATATGTGACTAAACGAAATAGTTACTGATAAAATAAGATTTTTTTCAATAATTAATTTTAAATTACAATTTTTCAAAAACAAGTTAGCTATATTTTAATAAAAAATAATAAAGCTAATAAAATTGTATAATTATATCTCAAACATCATATTACGCGTAACTGTGTATATAGTGGCTTTATTTTGGTTAGTAAGGAAGGCTTAAGTCGGTGCGCGGCCCAAAAGTTTGGAATGTTGGCGGATTTCATGGTGCCACGGGGATGGGGATCGTGAAATTTATTAAATCTTTTTACTTGAACAAGACTGGGCCTATGCAGGCATGGTCCTACGCGTTGTGGCCACTAGCTGGAACAGTTTGCTCACATTGACATTCCTTACATTACAACATCCATATAGTGATTGACAACCCTCTCACAAATTTACGACTGTCAAAAACCGTTTGAATAAAAAAAAAACACTAAATAAATCAGTGTCCAGCAAGAAGAAGCAGAGCTAGGATTTGACATTTGCCGACTACCGCATCAATTGATCTCCGAATCCATACAACTGGACCAAATCTTTCTTCGTCTGATTTCCAGTAAGCCCAAAAAAGTGACTTCTCGGAAATAAGAAATGGCAGTGAACCAAGCGGCGGCGTTGAAGGTGGGGTTGGGTCTAATGGGTCTGTGTTTGTTCGGCTACATAGTGGGTCCACCTCTGTACTGGCATTTCATGGAAGGCTTAGCAGCCGTCAGCCATTCCTCCAACACTTGCCCTCCTTGCCTTTGCGATTGCTCTTCTCAGCCTCTCCTCACAATTCCTGAAGGTATTTCCAGATCTGGGCTAGATCGCATTTCTCTCGCTTTTCTTCTTTTCATTTGTATATCGATCTGAAATTTAAATTTATTTTTGTTGTTTCAAAGTGTGTTTATGTGCGTCCTATTCATGCCACATTTATCTACAATTGGTGAATGGAGATCCTGGAATTTCCTTCTTATTCAGCGAATCCACAATTGCTTAATGCCAATGTCTAATTTGCGCTGGATGAGTTTGACATTTATATAACAATCCAATTTTCCTGCCTAGTCTGGATAACATTTGTTAAAGTAACTGTGGCATTTGCCCCAACGTCACAATCTTTTACTTACTACATTTATTCTATGTTGCTTCTGTTATAAATAAATGAGATTTTAATTAGTAAAGCACGATACCTTTGGCTATATGGGTATTGGTCGGTAATGATGCGTATAATTGTTGAAACTTATGCCTGTTTTATGCGTGTTCACATGACTTTGATGTTGTTCTTCACGTTTTTCTTTTTTTTTCTTTCTGGATGGGTTTTTTTATGTTTATTGGTTTCAATTACTAGCATTTTGTGCCCTATTTGCCCTGTGAGATTCCAAGTTTCCGTTGTTATTTTGGTTTTTTCAAAAATTTGCAATTGGCTCTTAGGTGCTGAGTGTATGATCTTTCATATTTTGTTCTCTCTAAAATTTATGCTAATTTTGTGATTCTGTCTTTAATTTGTGCAGGACTGAGCAATGCTTCCTTTGCAGGTCAGTTTCCAGTTTCTATATTAAGGATATATTTATTGGAATATGGGAATAAGTAACGTAAATCAAGAAAAAATTGGTGATTTTTGGTCTGCATAAGCATGAGCATGTAATACTTAGAGCTGTCCAATGTTTGCTTTCTTCCCATTTCTACTGGTCTATCTAACTGTCATGTATTAGTATTGATCAAAGGGGAGAGAGAGAGAGAGAGATGGAGTGAGAGATACATCAGGTTAAGCTTTCCTTTTCCTTGTCTTTTGGTAAAATTCATCTTTGGTCCTCAGCTCAACACCATCTTAGTGAGAGAACAAATGCAAAAGTTTGTTAGGAAAATTAGAGAATGAGGGTATCACTGGGTAAAACACTTGTTTCTTTAAATGTTATGACTTTTGGATCAGCTCTAACTTTATTATGACAGCAGACTGATTCATGATTTCTTGGTTACTGTGTGACCATATTTCTCCCATGACTTTCTTTCAGGTGTCATATTTGCTTTAAGATGTTTTATGCCTTATATATATCATGAACTGAGATCAGTAATTTTCCATAATTTCTCTTATCCTTCTGTCTTTGTGCACTTATTGCTCTCAAGCCACATGAAAAGTGCTGAACATGATGTTTATGCAAATGTAACAATGTTTCTATGTGATTGATTCTGAGTGCTGCTATGTAACAGTGGCATGTCCAAGCCATGTTTCTATGTGATTGATTGCAAATGAATAATGTTGTGAAAATTGAACTTTGTTGCTATAGCACCTAAATAAGATCAACTGGTAAGTCTGGCAGAAAAAGAAAATGCTTTTCTACAGAAATGATTAGACAAACACAATCCCACTTTCTGCTTTCTTCTTTTACCTTCTTATGTTGTCTAAAGAAGGAGACTAAATTGCAGGTTGACAGTAGGGTGCTTAGAGAAATGTACTATGTGTTATTAATCTTAAGGAACCGTGAGCAATATAAGCTAAAGGAATTGGAGGTGAGAGTATGTATTTTATAAATAAAAGTTCCTATTGAAGCTTAAGAAAGAATTAAGAACGTTTCTTGGACTTAGATTTTGTTCGGATGGTACTGCTATATTCACTCTTAATTTCAATTGAAACTACTTGATAATTGATATTGTGGTAATATGTGATCTATAAGATAATTTGCATATGGATGTGTTATTAAAGGAAGTAATCCTCTCGTATCGCTTTGACAAAAGCCACTGCCTTCGTTTAAAGATTTGTACTAATTGCAGAGTAGATGATTTTATTCCATGATGATATTACCTTTTTGGTTTTATGTTTTATATGGACAGTGTCTTGATGGTTAAATTTGAATATTCTGCAGATTGCACAAAGCATGATCCAGAGGTGAGTGAGGATACTGAAAAGAACTTTGCAGATCTTTTGACAGAAGAATTGAAGCTAAGAGAAGCTGAAACTTTGGAAAGTCAGCAACGTGCTGACATGGCACTACTTGAGGCTAAGAAGATAGCATCACAGTATCAAAAGGAAGCAGACAAATGCAATTCGGGTATGGAAACATGTGAAGAAGCAAGGGAGAAAGCTGAAGCTGCACTTGCAGCTCAAAAGAAACTGACAACAATGTGGGAATTGAGAGCTCGTCAAAAAGGATGGAGAGAAGGGGTTACCAACTCTCGTACGCAATCACAGGGTAATGTTCAAGCTGTCTAAATGATCCACCATGGCCTCACAGAAAATTATTAGAAAATGTATTACTTTTTAAACACTGCTCATTGCTCTGCATGTTGATTCTGGTGTATCTTATTGCATTACCGCAAAGGCGGGCCTTACAGTCATAAATTCCAGAGTTTATCCTATAGGCAGTCCCAATTTAGTTCTTATGAATGATCGCAAGTATAGTTATTCTTATTTTTATGGAGCCACTTAAAACAACCACCTTGTTTGTAAAGCCCGAATTTCCCTGCATGTTGGCATTCTGGTGAAAATTGCTCTTGTAGACCATTTTAAATCGTAGGCACTCTTGTAAGACTCTTAAAAGTGATTATAATTCAGGAGAGAACAAAGAAAAGTTGGACTATGAAACTTGTTTGCTAGTGAAAACTTTGTTGTTTTGTACTTGCCGTTGTTTCCTAGTCCTTTTGAGCTGTGAGAATTTTCTCAAGCACTGGTACTTCATTCCAACGCGTTGGGTGGTCTCCGCAAGTGACTTTAGTAAGATGCTGGTAAACTCGGCTTTGTTATTATAATTATATTACGTTGAAGAACAGCTTTTTTATATATATATTTGGAGAAACAAATTTGGTTTTTATTTTTTTTTTAGATAGATTATGTATCAATCAATAAATCAAATGTTCGAGTGCATGTTGAAAAACAGCATTTAAACTTTGAGAATTCTGATCTATACTTTTGAAATTGAATCCTCTTCCATGGGTGTGTAACAAGAGAGTATATCATCTACAATCATTGTATACAATTGTTTAGTCACAATATCATGCGTTGCTTAAGATTTATCAAAATATTATATGAAACTCATATTTATAAATTTCAAAGGTAAAGGAGCTCAACTAGAACGAGTTAGGAATTATCATCTATAATTGACCTGTAAATGTAAACTATGGACTGGAATTTATGATTAATCTTTCTTAATTTTCGATCATTAGGAGGTATATTGATTATCTTGACAGTGGCAATTGTACAAAGATTTTTCCCTGTTTTTCCTTACTCTTGGTGCACTCGGCAATGGCAGGCAGGCCAGGTGGGCTTCTTTGAGGTTTTACATCATTTGAATTTGGACCTTTTGTGGGCTTTAATTTTCTTTTCATCTTCGCAACAGTCTGTTGATCTCTCCTTCCTTTTAAGTTAGGTTTGGATGAACTAGTCATCTCCTTTTTTTTTTTTTTTAAATTACTACGTAAAAAGCGTCATGAATAATTGATCATTTAGGGCGATAATTATATTTAATAGTTAATTTGATTACACATATAAGCGACAACTTTAAAGACTCGAAAAATCTAAAGCATTATTTTGATTGATACGTCGAGAAAAGACATAGGATAGGAGTGGCAACGTGGCATCTTAAACAAGAGTGCTTGTGACCACAAGTGTTAACCAAGCAGCTGTTTCATTGTTGTCATGTCAGGGAAAACGAATTTTGTCTTGGCCCTCCTAGAAAGGACAAGACAATGTCAATTACCACTGCCCAATGCCCATCCTCTTCAGGGCCCAGGCTTTTATACACCTCTCTCATCATTCATTCCCACAAGTTAATTAAATTAGGGGTTCGTCGAACAAAAACATAAGAAAAGAAAGAAGAAATGGACGATCATCATCGCCATTCGTTAATGAATCCATGGGACCTCCATATCTTTACTTCAATTTATCTGAAGATATAATAAACATCGGTCCATCAAAATTTTCTTCACAAAATAAAATACTCTACTCCTATCTGTCATCACTTTGCCTTTTCAACGGCTGTGATTTTACTAGAGTCCCCACTGAATGAATCATACCTTTGAAACATGTGAGCCACTATTAGCGAGGCCGACAGAGTCACATAATCCTTTCCCGCACACTGCTTATTCGACTCGCTCGGTGACCCCGTCTGTGGCCCATTCGACCAGAACAAGTTACTCAGCAACTCTTTCCCTTTCCCCACGAACCGGTCCGGCTTAAAACTCTCCGGTTCATCGAAAACTTTGCCATCTCTCATTGCCAAAGGTTGATACCCACACAACAACTCACCTTCTTTTATGTCGAAAACCGAGTCATGAGAAGCGAGTTGAAAATCCTTCCTAGCTCGTGCATATTGAAGTGCAACAGGCGGGTTCAAACGCAACGTTTCGTAAACAACTGAGTTCACCAGCTCCATCTCTTTCAACGAATCAAAACTCAACCTTGTTGATGACCCATTCATTTTCCTCACTTCTTCCCTTAACCTGGCTTGTAACCCAGTTTTATCACTAGCTATAGCGGCGAACAATGTTGGTAAAAATATAGAGAAACCACCAAAGGCATTGAAGCCAAGAACAAAGATCAAGTTGTGGATGGCATCGGCTGCGGAAAGGCCGAAGTCTATTTCACCGCGCTGTACAACTTCTTGACCGTGCCGTTCAATGAAGTGATAGAGTTTTTGGTAGCCTCCGCTGACGAGGGCGTGAGGATAAGTGTATGAGTGAAGAAAGATTTCTTCCAGGGGCTGAATGACTCGGACGGAAATGGTGGGGAGGAGTTGGAGGCCGAGCCATAAGTTGAGGGTGAAGGGAGCGGAATTGGCTATGTCAGGGTCGATGGTAGGGTCAGCTCCAAGGATAGACTTGGCGAGGAAGTTGAAGAGCATGCTTTGGAGATGTGGGATGTAGGATGAGCTGCCGTTTGTAGAGATTTCGGATTCGATGGTGTCCAAGAATTTGTCGAGGTTGCCAAGGAGCTCTGTCACCCACACCTTGGAGCTCCGCTTGAGAATGTCCATGGCAAAGTTCTTGAGCTGTCCAAGATCAAAGGACGTTGTATCATGACTTTCCATGAAGACGTGAAATATGAGCAACATAATTCTTTAGGGGAAAATGAAATCAAAGCTCTTACTAACCATTATTTAATCCCATCTAAAAATATACTTTTCCTATGTAATTCAGTGCATTAAAAACTGCTGATTTACAGATATAATCTCAAAATTATAGTCCAAAGCATAACAAATTTTCTCCCCCGTACAGTCTCATACAATGATGTATTACTTATTTATTCTGAAGTTTCCCACTTACATATTTTTTCTCTTTTGGCCACAAAGACTTCAACTTATTGACAGCTATTTATATATACATGTCCCGTTTAGTTGATTTTTTTTTGTTATTTATATTTTATTTATTTTTTTCTAACAAATAAAAACATACTTGTTCAATCAAAATATGTATTATATATCAAAATCTTATATAAATATAATATCATATTATATCATAAGATACGATAAAAAATTTAAAATTAATAAATAACATGTACACATATAAAATGAAAAAAAAAAGTTTTAACAGTGTTATAAATTGAAAAAATGGTCGGTTTTTAATTCAACCTCTTAACATGTTCCTTAATAGTATATATTTTTAAATACATATATTTTTCATATTAATTTATTAATTAAAAGTAAAAATTTTGACATGTTGAATTCTTTTTTCGTTAATATTTGCCTAGAGTCTAAACCTTTAAAGTTAAAACTCATATTAAAAACTTTTTCATGTTTCACTTTAAAGAAAATAAATAAAAAATATATATTTTTAATTATTAGGCAGCATAAAATTAATATGTTTGTCAAAGTGTACTGTATTATATCTTACTATACATATCACATATCTAACTATATACTTTTGATACTTAATCGAATATAATATAATATATATGATTTAATCATCCATATCATATTGTATTATACATATTATGTATTATACAATATTGATAATTATATATAAAAATATAAAAAAAAGTGAAACTTAAATCAATCATAAAATTAAAAAACTAATAGTTCTATGAAGGCAAATAATAGTACTTTCTAATATACGCCTATCAAAGATGCACCTCCCTAAAATTTTACCAAAGTCATGCATCTTTTAAAATGGAATACAAATGAAGTACCTTGAATTATAATCATATACTTGCTCCGAAAGGAAAAAGAGGAATTTTACTCGGACAACAACACTCCTGCATTTACCGATTGAGGTGTTCATAATTAGACCTGGTAATTCGTGTTTTCGTATCTTTAACGTGTCAAACACGATTAGACACGAAACATGTTAAGACTAAACACGAACACGACACGTTTAATATTCGTGTCTTAAATTTGAAACACGTACACGTACACGTTTAATACACGTATAACACGACACGACACGAGTAACACGTTTTACACGTTTATTAAACGTGTCAATATACAACACGACACGATTAATAACACGTTTAACACGATTAAATAAAAAAATTTATAATTAAATATAATTTTATTATTTAAATTTAAAATCTATAATTATAAAAATAATTATAACAAAAATAATAATAATAATAACATCAAATATAATAAAATTTAATATAAATAACATACATAAAATTCATTATCATATATAAGGTTAAAATACACATTAAATAATTATTAAAAATTATTTATATAAGGTTAAAATAGTTTTTAACTATTAATGTTTAATAAGTTAATAAACGTGTCATGTATACACGTTTAAACACGATAACATGATTAAATAAACGTGTTTAAACGTGTTTGTCGTGTCTGACACGTTAAAACACGAAACACGTTAAAGGTAAACCCAAAACCTGTTTAACCCGTGTCTTCTCGTGTCATGTTAATGTGTCGTGTCCAAAATTACCAAGTCTATTCATAGCCCAGACTAACTTTGGATCAACCTATGGAGGAGGCTCTCTTTTTTAAAGCTAAGCTTGAGCCTGGTCTAACTCATCTATTTAACTATATTTAAATTGATCTTTTCATTGATAAATTCGATATATACCCTCCAAGTCTATCGACATGTTTTATTGAAAACATTAATATTGATTTTGTATATTAAAATAATAAAATGTTTTCTTTATTTATGAATTTATATATTTTTATATGTTTATTACTTGAAAAAAGTTTTTTTAGTAAATTCAAAAGAATTATAAGTTGTTATAATTATGAAATCCTCACTATATCAAAGCATCATTCCTAAAATGCTTTTAGACGATGCTTTATCAAGATAGAACAATGATATAAGTCAAAATATTAGCATATGTTATGTTTCTTAGTTATAAAATAAGCAATCAATTTCATAAATTAAAATATTAAGATACTTGAAACAAATATATGACTCACCATGAGAATTTCATCTAATTTTTTTTATCTTTGCTCAATAATTACATTTTTGTATTTTATTAAAATGTCTATGAAAATATTCTCATGTCGCAATCGTGTAAGTGATCTTTAGTCTTGAGATCATTAGGTTCCCTTAAGTAGAGATTGCTATATTTTGATATTACCCCAAGTAGTCATAATCAATTATGTACAACGGGATATACGGTGGGTATAAGATGAATCACATGAAGAGAAATGAATGATCAATAAAACATACATAAAGTGATTTAAGGGAGATATCTCATAGCTTGTTAGCATGTCTTGCAACCCAAGAGAATCCTTAGCTAAGGTAGAATGAAGATTCAAAAAATGAGTTTTTCAAATTCCATTAAGGTATTAAGAGTAAGCTTTAAGAACTAAAATGATAAAGACATTATTAAGCAGACACTCCATCATGTTCAATGTCTTATCAAGCTATTGGATTATGAAGGATTGAATTACACTAGTAGACTGAATATGGAAAGATTAAATCAAATCTTTTTAACTCTTCTTAATATTTGAGTAGTCATAACATATATCTAGATGTCAATTTTGACTTATTAATATAAACTAATCAATAAAGAAATTGATGATAAATGCAAATTGTTTGATTTATTTAATTCTTATTATATTTGGATTTTTGATCATATATATTGTCAACATATTAAGAACTTAATGGATCACATACATTAAAAGATTACAAGTAAAAATATAAAATTGAGATTTAATTGGACCTAATTGAAAAGAACTATTAACTTTAAAGAACTAAATTGAAAGAGTTCAATTTTGTCAAGACAATTTTGCAAATCCTATTGGGGTTAGGATTTATGGTTTTGCTTAAATAAGTTTTTATGTTGCACTTCAAAGCTGCCAAACACTCGAAGGGCAAGTAAGAGAAGTGGGAGGAGAGATTTCGATAACCAACAGAACCCCAAAAACCTTGAGAATCGACAATCCCCTAGAAGCAATCCCTAGGTATCAATTTTGAACCCTTAACCCTAAATATCAACACTTTTTCCTCTAATTCCTCCTCCTCTTTGTGTCTTTTATTCCCTTATGGCATGCTTGGTTCACTGGAAAGAATAGAATAAGAATAGAATAGTCATTTCAAGAGAATAGAATAAAGGAAGAATAGCTATAACATAGATTGATTCATGGGAATAAAATAGGATAGAAATTGCTATTATTACTTATTCCATTATTTGATTGGCAGGAATAATTTTAAGAATGGTTAAGGAATAATGAATAAATGATAAAAATACCCTTTATTAAAATTTAAAAAATTTTTAATTAAAAAACAAAAAAAAACTATGATGAAAAATAAATATTCTTTATTAAAATTAAAGAATTTTATTTTGTTAAAAGATAAAAATATTCTGAACAATAAAATCAAAATAACTTTTACTATAATTAAATGATATTTTCACCAAAATACAAACATATTTTTATTATAATTAATAATATTTTGTATTAAAGATAATTAACCTTTTTATTATAATTAAATAATATAAATATATTAAATGATATTTAAATATTTTCGTTTCCATTTTTTTTAAATGAAGTGAAAAATTCTTTGTAAAGGAGTATTTTTGTAAAGTGGAGCGGGGTGGTAGTGACTGGAAGCTCCAAAAACAGAATTGCTTTAGAGAGAGAGGAGTGAGGAAGAGAGAAAAAAGAATGAGTCTAGTATTATTTTATAAGGTAATTTTTGATATTGTAAAGGGATATTTTTGTTTAATTTTTAAAAATTTGGAATAGTTATTATCAAGAGGTTTGGTAACGGTTATTTAAGTTCCTCTTCAAATGGCTATTTCGAGAAATAACTATTCCATTAAACTAAATGTAACTTTATCTCAAAAATCAAGGTAAGTACAATAAGAAGAAACAAAAAAGAAAAAATTTTTAAGAGCCTGTCAAACAGCCCTGTGATCATCCCAGCCAAGAACGATCCTCAACGGTTCCAAGACACAAGAAGCTACTAAACACGCTCAGATGACAAGGCATTAACCCATCCACTAGATTTTAAATCCTGAGTCCTTTGTGCTCAAGGACACAGAGGCATGAGCCCATAGAGCAGATCCAATTCAAGTAAGATCGTGCTCTGCGTGTTTTGCCTCAAGAAATAAATAGCAGTGATTAATAATCTGAATTTTCGATGTGGGGCTTCATCACACGTTAGTGGGAATGGCATTGTGTCTGTAGTTGTCGAGAGTTAAAAAGTTTACTTGCAGTATTGCATTACCTTGCATTAGGATCTAAGCAACAGACATTTGTCAAGAGTTGTGTTTTTGCATGGAGGAAACTTACCGCTGCATCCATCTATAGGTTTATTATTTTGGCCAGAGCATCCGTCTAGGTTTAGAAAACCACACCTTGGCACTTTATGTAATGGGATTTGATCTTTGGTATTGGTAGACAGGGCGTTTGCATTTACCACTAATATGCTTGGCCTCAGAGCCAGTTCAAAATCAAATTCCAAACTTCGGTGGGTTTTAAAATAATAGGAATGGTAATGGGTACCTTATTACAAAGTAATGTGAATACTAAATTCGATTATATAGAGTTAAGATATTTTATAATCGAATTCAATAGTATTTTAATAATTTTTTTACATAATTGAGTTTTTAAACAGATTCGAATAATTATAGGATAGTGAGTATGCATTAGAAAAGTTAGCATTGATGCTTGGAAGAGTGCTCGAGACAGCACTGGCTCTACACCTGAAGATTATGCTCGCTTAAGTGGCCACTACTCACACATCCACCTGGTACAGAAGAAAATTAATAAGAGAACAGGTTCTGGGCATGCGGTGGTTGACATTCCTGGCGCCCTCACAGAGTGCAGCATGAACCAGAAGCAGAATAATGAGTCAACCTCCAGCTTTGAGATTGGCCGGCTTGAATTGAGATCCATGCAACGACATTGCAAGCTTTGTGATCAGAAGCTGGCTTATGGCTGTGGAACAACCAGCAAGTCATTGGTTTACAGGCCTGCAATGCTCTCCATGGTAGCCATTGCTGCAGTCTGCGTCTGTGTTGCTCTACTATTTNTATTTATAATTTTTTTAATTTAAAGTTATTCATTTTACTATTATTATCATTATTTACAAAAGTTTTTATCAAATGACCAATCATTAATAATATATATTTTAAAATATATTTTTTTAACTATTATTATCATTATTTACAAATTTTTTTATCAAATGACCAATCATTAATAATATTTTTTTAAAATATATTTTTAATGTCACATTTTTTAATTTTTATTTTTTATTATAATTTTATTTTTTATTTTTAATATATTTTTTATATTATATATTTTATTTTAATTCCTATGATTAGGATAGGATAATATAATATATTTCAACTCTATGACAAGTAATATTTTCATTTTCCTTCTTTTTCCAATTTCCTTTTGAACTTTTTTCCTCTCCATTTTCTAAGATCCAAAGATGAGATAGAGAATCTATGTATCTTGATCCCCAAGTGCTCATGGCCAAGAAAGGAAGGACCACCCATGAATTTGTGGTCCCTTAACCTATACTACCAATTCGGCGACAAGATTGTTGTAATATATATATGAATTCACATTCTTTAAGTAAGAACTATTCAATAAACCAAATATTTAAATACAATAAAATACATATATAGTAGAAAAAAAATTTTAATTTATTTTGTTCATAGCAAGACAAACCAAAAGTACGCCCCACACTTTTGACGTGAGAGTAAAACCGACTCTTCCTTCCTTTTCTTTAATTATTAAATTATTAAAAAATATATTTAACAGAGCCAAAACCTTATCAAAAGATGAAAGATCTCACTTCTTCACCAATTCTTACTTTCCGGTTTCCACTTTATAGTTTCACAAAATCTTTTTTCAATTTCGCCCACAACATGGTCTTACCCCATAGCCACTAACAAGCAGAAAAGGGAGAAGGTAATGGAAAAAATAATAAGAAACAAACCCTGAAAGCGTGTACAAAAATTTTTATTACCTAAGTCTTCAGGCAGGTTTTAATTTGTCAATCTATCCTTGGCTTGCTGAGATCTTTCTAATTGGTGGGGGGGAAATGAGGAAAATATCGAACATGTAGCCAGAAAATTGCAATCAGGGAAATTCACAAGGAACAGAGAAAGGGAAAAAAAAATGCATACCTGGGCATGTTTTGGCTCAGAGGTATCAAGATAAGCACAAACCCTGGTATTTCCAGTGAACTTGACGCTAGGCATGAAGTCCCCTACCAAAACATCTTTTTTCTCCACTATTTCCATGTCGAAAAGATGAGCAAAAGACCTGCAGTCGACAACAGCTATAACGTTGGGGTTCACTCCCACAAAGAAAGGGAAACTTGGAGGAACATTGGTACGGAAAACGGTGCTCTTGTGCTTCTCCATTCTTGACCTGAAGAATGTGTCCGGGCCCTGGAACCAGAAGTAGTCTAGACGATCCGATATTGGTCCTAGCAAAGGCCAGCCGTAGGATCCTGGGATTATACGGGTTGGGAGGTTGGTTGGTGGCCTTGATGATGGTGCTGACAGTGGCTGAGTTGCCAACGGTGAAGATGATGATGATGGCGGCGGCGGCGGTGGTGGTACTGGCGGTGGGGACATGCCCATCATTCTGCTTATCATCATCGTGGCCATGGCCATGGAGGTCTAGCTAGAGTGTGAGACTTAGACACTGTCTCACTTTCTTGTCTCCCCTATTTGCCTTTTGAGAACTTTTCGTTTGAGAGGAAAGAGGGCTGATGTGCAATTATCAAACAAGTTTGGATTGCGTACTCAGGAGGCATTCGTTACCAGAGAAAAGTCGGGAAAAGAATTAAGATTTTTTTGGATAAATGGAGGAAAAGAGCCAAAAAAAGAAAGTCATGTTAATGTGCAATTGATTTTAATCATGTATTTAATTAATTGCAAACTGATTTTTATTGTAAACGTGCTTTAGGCAGTGCGTTAGTATCGGTCCTATGACGCTGATATGTTCTTTCGTTCAGTAGGATGCACATTACTGTTCCCTCATCAAAATCATGTGTCTCAAACGTTACCTCTTAAAAGGGCGAAAAAGAAAGCACACATCCCCTTACTGCATATTAATCCAACTATCCCTTTCAAGTTTTCATTTAATAAGTGGTGAAATTCTCTTGATTTCTCACCAAATTTTGGACTAAATAAATTTTCTAATCCTGAGAGAGAATATGCTTGCTCTATCTTAATTTCTGTTCTAACTCCTCTCAAAACTCTTTTTTTTTTTTAATGAAATCTCGTACCCGTATCATTAGAATTTGATTGTTCACAATTTATATATTATTTTTCTATCATAGGCATAGTATTTAATTTTTGGTTTTTTAGCATAATATTTTTTAAAAATTAAATTATTTAAAAATTTTAAATAAATTTTTATTATTTGATTATATTTAATTAATTTATTATATTTTTATTTTAAATCAAATAATATTTATAAATAATGGTTAATTAATTATTGTTTCTTTTAAGTGTCCGCTTATCAATTGTTATGACATGTGCATTGACATAATAAAAATGTTATGCAATCATATTATAATATTATATTAACATATTACATTATCATCACTGTAACATATCAATACTATGTGACATAAAATAATAAATAACATTTTGATTAATCACTGTCGATCAATAGTTACATATAAAAATTATTTTAATTTAAAATAAAAATATAAAATATTAATTAAATATAATAAAAAAACTAAAATCTTATTTAAAATATTTTAAATAATTCATAGAATAGAATATTTTTGAATGCGAATCACCACAGAAAAATAGAAAGACCTGACACTAAAAAGCCAAAACAAAACAGAAACATCACTCACTCATACACTACCAGCATTCCAAACAAGTCAGTATAAAGATGAGATCATAATTGCCCAGGGAAAAACAAAAGTAAAAAGATAGGTTAGGTTTGTACATTGCGAGAACAACTGTTCGTCTACTTTTATTGCTAACCCAATTTTCATTCTCCAAACTCAGCAATCTCAATATCCATCTTTTAACCCTTGAGTATACCCAGAAAACTCTTAAATTTTTTTTCTTTCTATCACAATTGGGACCAATAGTTCTGGAGTCTGGAGGTTCAAGTCCTTACAAAAGAGACAGTATGAGCTGCAGGAAAAGTAACGTAAGGAAATAAAAAATCGTTCTACTTTGAATTGACTTATTATTTCCCACACAGCCTTGAAGACAAAAGTAAATATACTTTTAAAAGCCGCTGTGCAAGAGTCATGGTAAATTTGGAAGGTGTTAAATGCAATCCCATTGTACGAGTGTGAGGTATTCCTTCTCAATCTCCACCACTCCCTTGAGCAAATATCTCACAAAAAAAGACATATTAACTGACGCATGACATGACTGTAACATCCGCATTTAACTCGTGTTCTCCCCCTTTTTCTCTCTCAAAAACAGGAGCAATTGTTCACAATGTTGATGATGTATCTGTTCGCATGGGAACCGTCCCCGCATCCTTCCAAATTTTCCAAGACAAAATCTCTTTCCAACATTTAATAGTTGACAAGTTTGAACTGAACTGCTGTAATATGCGAGGGTTAACGTATATGAAAAGTTGTTGACTTTTTCTTTTAATTTAATTTTTCTATTTAACATCATAATTTAAATTACTAATATAATCCTGTCACGTCACCTTAATATGCTTTAATCAATATGGGATCAGTGTATCTCCAAGCACTCATCTTTCATATTGTCCGTTGGGTCACGGGTTAGCAAAGATATTGCTGACTAAATCTCAGATTTGAGCCACTTATCACGACCCTCCGTTAGTTATCAAGATGAAAATTTTCTGACAAATCCCAAATAGTTGCACGTTAACAAAAATTGTAAGATATTAGTGAACAGCATCTCAGGTACATTCTTTTCTGATATTCTTATTCTCATAAATAAGATTTCAAGTAACATTAGCCCAATTCTGTTTCGTAAAATGTGCATCAGCTGGATTTAAACAATATGCTGTCAACAAAAACCGACATTGTTTGGAAAGGATGTAGGCTTCCGAGGTACGGAGCAGCAATTCCTTAAGTCTTGAGCTCTACAGTCTTTAACAGCAACCTACTTGGAAGTGTGATCAAAATTAGGCTTACAACACTACTATTAGTATCTCACAGTCAGCACCCCAGTTGTTGACAAACATCTTTACAAGCAAGCGGTATGAGTTTAGTGACGATCTAAATCGCTTCACTTGTGCGCTTACCGTTGTGAGGAAGTTGTATACCAAGGTCATCCATATTGGGACAGCCGTGGATGCTCAGTCCATGCTCATTGGCCAAATGTAGTAGGCATATGAAACATAGATGAGGAGAGATTTCCTCAATTGTTGTCGCAGCTATGCAATCAACAGGGAAGCTAGCTAAGAGATGCTTGAAAGATACCATCTCTTCGGAGCCCTGTGCAAAAGGAACTAGTCCAAAGTTAGAACTCACAACGTCACAACTAAGAAAAAAATGACCACCGCCAAAAACAAAGTACCATGTTCCATATCACGTTATGGTTCTTGCTTTGGAACATTTCAACATAATGGGTTTTTTTTTTTTGGCCTTTTCAGACACCCTAAATTCTTGCTTCTTTATATTCTGAAGTATTGACGTATTTTACAACTCTTTAGCAGCAAAACTATTAATTTCAGCATGAAACAAAAAAAAATACTAAAAATATTCAATTAGTAAAGCCCAAATCAAATGTTTTTTATAATTTACTTAGTCAAGCATTTGGGTTGAAGTAATTAGGATGTTGCTTCCATGATTCCTTGTTCTCTAGGCCCATGATAAATAGACAAGTTCTTATTGATGAAGGTTTGGAACTGAGCTCTCTTTTGTTTATAGATAGGAAATATAGCTGCAAGAAGTAAGTTACTATCAAAATCTTCATATAGCAGACACTTAATCAAGCTGCCAATAATCAACAATTAATTGCCTATGGAAACATTAAAATTATCAGTCAATGAAGGAAATCAAACTTCTAGCTAACCAAATCAAGTTCTCATTTCATTATGCTGCTTCAATTTTTTTTTCTTTATCAAACATGACATGCTTTTAAGCTACATTCTCTAGGATTCAGCTCTCTGATATACTCTCTTTTATCTTATTATTTTAGAAAATGAGTTTCACTGCTTCAGTTTTCCTGTAGTTGCACTGCCAATAAGCAAAGATGCATTTGGGTGCCTCCATGTGCGGGCAAAGCACATTCATGGAGACTTTACCCCACTTAATTTGAAGCAATATGATGACAATAAGATAACTATGCTTGCTTTTAAAAAAAAAAAACAAACTATCCTCTCTGATTAAAAGAAAGTTACAAAAAGCCAGGAAAAATGGTTTACCTGACACTGAAAAGATGTTTCTGGTGAACGTTGTATATGGTCCCAAATAGTTTCTTTCAAATTTTGGACATCAACTTGTTTAGAGGTCTTGTCATACTTAACTTCAATTTTACTAACCTGAAAATGAGATCAGAAAGAAGACCAGAAAGGAACTAGCTATTAACTATATATTCAAGATCTGAGATAAATCTTAAATTACAAATAACCCATCCCAGGCCTATTACCTAAACCCTCAACTCCTCAAGGCAGTAGTTGAGGTTTTAATTTACAATAAATCCAAAATGTAGTCCCTGTAACTCCTTGTCACTCTAGTGGGCAACATGAAGGGGCTAACATGGAAATAAAGGCTAAAAGACCAACCTGACGAGGTTGAGAAACAAGCATGTCGGAGTTATCAACATCCCTATGATCAATTTCATTGTCAAATTGATCGCCAAATATGCTTTGCTCGTCCCAGGATGGCTGTGGTTCATAATCATCACACTGCTCCCTTGATTCATCTGAGAAATCAAGTAACATGTGAAGCTAAAAACTACATCATATTATATCAGTAAATGTTTAGCATTTTATCATCAATAGAAACATTGAAAATAAAAGATTCAATCGATGAACTTTTACAACAGGAAGAAACCATTAAGATGAACGCTTCAAAGAATGCATCAAAGAAGTTCCAGATATGCATTCGTGAGTCGGGAAGAAAAAGTTTCCATCGGAAATCATAACCAAATTGAGATATTTAAAATATTCAGGCAAATGAATAAACATTTACATTAAATTCACAAAGCTAAGTAGCAAGTAAAAACCAGCTTTTAACTAAAACTTATTCAAAGAACTGACGTTGTACGATATAAAACAAAATGATATAAACGAAAGTAATTCCTGATGCATACTGATTTAACTAAAAAAAACAGTATTATTCTTGGCAATCATGTAAAATTATTTAACATTATTCCTGAAATATTTTTACAGGAATAATATTCCCAAGCCCATCTAACCCAATTAAGCAGGATTCAGTGCGAGATGAAACAAGGGAGAGTGCTTAATCATCTTCATTTGGTTGGAGATTGGAAAGCACAGTTTACACTAGCTTCAAAATTTTTACCATCATACACAGTCGTTTTATTAGAGGAAACTTTTAGTTTTAGTTCAAATAGTTAGGAGTACAACAAAAAATATAAATACCTTCTCTTAGGTGAACTAAAAAACCAGACTTGCAAGGAATGTATATGCCCCTTCCCCCTTGAAAATATTCCAAACAGGGAAGATAAGAGCAGCCTAACTCTTATCCTCTCCTCTCCTCTCCACATAACTTCATAATAATTGAAAACAAAAGAGAGAGCTGCATCATTCATGATATGAGAATAAAAATTAAAGAAACAACTAGCGCAATACAAGAACTACATAATCCTAGCAACATGGAATAGATGGACTCGAATGATTGGCAGTTCACAGACATTCAGAAAAAATACTACAATCTAAAAAGTATCTACTTGAGAAGAAAGATTACCTGGCAACTTTCTCCTCCTTCTACCAAGGCACTGCAAAAGAACATGATTCTTATGAAAAGAAGCCAAAATGGGGAGAAAAACCTTTCAAAAAAAAGTCATAGTTTATTATCAAACTCCTGGCACACATTACCATCACATTGGGCAAAAGAAACAATTTGACAAGATCCTCTGGTTGATAGTGACAATCTTCAGGAAGCTTTGTATTACAAGGTGCTCTGTTTGAAGGTAGAAGTAATGACTTCGGATTTTTTGGAGGAGCAAAGATGTCCGGCATTTCATTATCCAAGGCTTTTGTGAAATCAATATCAGGCTCAACTTGTTTCTTATTTCTGGCTTTCTTTGTTGTTAACACTGCTGTATTTTCTTCAGCAGAGACATCCTCAGAACCTGTGATATTTCCTACTCAAAATCATGTTAATTAACTACCAAAGAGAAAAAGGTTGATTGAAGATAGCACCTGCCAATGAACCCATAACATGTACCTTTAGCTTTTCGATATTTCCAATGATCAGGACCAGCCCAAGCATTTTGTTTCGAAGAAAATCCCAAGCTCAAAAACAAAAATTCATCAACTTTTTCAAATCTGTCGTCCACATCAGGATTGGTGAAAGAAAATTGCTCAGTAACCTGTGGAATTCAATTATGATTAATTGATAAGAAGCATACAATTCCATTATTAACCTCTTCAAACACTTAAGAGATGGAAACATGCTAAACCTCCTGATAACCCATAAAAGTTGGCTCTGCCCCATTATATTCGTCATCAACAAAGCCTGATTGGTCATCATGATCCAAAGCATCAGTTTCAAAACTCTCATATGCAACACCATCAAACTCAGTTTCATTGTTTATAGTATCAGCTTGGTCAGTTGATCTCTGGCTGCAGAAGTTCTCCAGTGGCCTTCTGTTACCTTCAGTGAATTGATTGACTATATTCTTGAGAGTCGGTGAAATCTCATCCTTTGCTCGCATGTTTAATACCATATGCTCAATGTATTCTGTAAAATAGATCAACAAACGACATAATTCAAAAACCTAAGTTCTCAGATAAAGATGTCAAAACACACCAAAGTCCAAAGAATGTATTGCAACCAAAAACAAACCTCCAGCAAAAGATAGATCAATTGTTTCTGATATATCGTGTTGATTTGAACAAGGCATTTCCTTCCCTGGCACTTCAAACGAATCAAAGAGAACCCGACATCCAGCATAAACACCAAGATTATTCAACAACAGACCCTTGGCTCCACCTTCATCAAATTGGGCAGATGTTTGATGATAGAGTGGATCCACTGCAAATGCAACTGGAAAAGCCAAAAGATGGCATCATAATCAAAGCTTGAATCTCACACTGGAATCAAGATTGTTGGGATGCGCAATTACCATCAAACTTCTTTACATTAAGAGCCTCAAAAGATGATTCCAACGTTGACAAAGGTGACATCTGCATATATAGACATTTATTAATAGATTAGTTTCTTGAATTGGTAATTTATGTAAATTTAGAGACCACAAACCTTTTTCTCTGTCTCTTTCTTTGAATTGCCTTCCTGTGCAGTATCAACATTGGCATCCTCCACTGCAGAGTCTGGCATTGTAACATGATATCACATTTAGCAAAACTCTGGCAGGATAAAGTTGAGCAAATCAACAGATATAGAAAATTCAGACCATAACCTATTCTCACTTTTCCATGATAAATTTTAGTGATAAGTATGCATCAATTGAGGTTCTTATGTAATGATTAAATAACTTAGCATCATTGTATGTTATACCCAAGTAAATGAAACAGATCACAAACCACAAAGTAAATGTATCTTTTAGACTTCATATGTGGAGTGACTGTCTTTGTATCTATGTATATGTATATGTATATTTCATAGAATATGATTAGTTTGTAGATTCCATGGGTTTATCCTCAATTCCCTGTAAAATTTGTAAAATCCTTAATGTTAGCATGCCTTTTAATTGCCTCTTGCATTTAATGCCATCAAATAGTGCATATGATGCTCTTAGCCATTGTTTAGTTCTTAATTTAACAGTTTTGCAAAAACACGAATCTAATCTGAAGAAAAGCAAATGCAACAGAGAGCTTCATTGATAAATAACAAATCAAAGGTACAAGCTGGAGTGAGAGAGAGAGAAGCTAGGTACCACCATGAAACCTAACCTTGCTCATTTTCATGACCTGCTCTATTTATCCCACCAAGAACCTTGTATGCCTCTGAATGAACTGAATCCACCCTCAATGAGTAAATCTTAACACCAGCTTCCAAAGTACAACTGGCCTGTATGAAATGAAATGTAACTCATTCTCTAAACATGTAGAAAAGGGTGTTGGTGTTATCAATTATCAACTCCATAATTTCTTTGGCATTTTTTCTCCAGACATATCTAAAAGGTTTTGCATTCACTGTTGTAACCAATGGCTTCAGCTGAACATATGCACAGCAGTTATTCATATTCTGAGAAATGTTCCCTTGAAAATGCACATGCACTGATTCAGAACAACATCATTCTAGTAACTTCTTGTTTCAGTCTAATCACCAATTTACTCACTGGAGTTTAAAATTGCAACAACACCAGTAACTAAAAGGAAATGCCTTTCCCATTAAATAAGCAATAAAACGTGTAAAATTCTGCACTCTAAACTACCGATTATAGCCCCAATCTTTTCTTATGAATTTGTTTCGAATTCGATTTCTGGGGCGATATAGTTTCTACCATTTTACACATAAGAAAAAAGATAAACATACCTTTTGAAAATTTGTCTCCACATCATTTTCCTCTTCAACCTTAATAATTTCACGAAGATGGTCTATCAAATTCAGCTCCCAAGTATTCTTTTGATTTATTTTCTGCACCCAAAAAAGAAAAACTCAAAATTAAGTACAAAGAAAATGACATTAGAACAAACTAACCACCAAAACTACAATGCTATCACTTAAACCTAAGTTTTCTTAATTAAAAAATAAATTCACCAAATTTTAACAGCGTTTACTTAAACCTAAAAAGAGAATTCCTCCTCTTTCTATAATATAAATAATTGAGGGAGAGAAAAAGGGGAATTAGATACATTTTCACTGGCCAATTTGATGCAATTGTGGAACAATTCAAGAATTTGGTCCTTGGCGAGGCAAGGATCGGGATCAGTAGGCGGCCGCACATGGGGAGCGACGGATTTTCGGCGGACGGCGGCGGCTCGTGCAGCGCGAGCCTGGGCACGCTCGAGTCTGTCGTCGTTAGAGCCCAAGAAGAAGGGGCTTGTGGGGGATTGTATGCGAGAGGCCATAGGGATCCTCTGTCTAGGGTTAGGGCTTAGAGCTTCGGCCATTGGCTTAGGGGTTTAGGCTTTCTTCTTCAACGGATTGATAGAGCCTGGTTCTGAGCCTGTGTATTTTGAAATGAGGTGAAGCAAAAAAAGAAAGAAAAGTTGTCTTTCGCTTCAAAGTAAAAAAAATGGCTTCATCCCTTCTTTTCCCTCCAATTTATGCTTTTGAATCTGGATGAGTGAGGAGCAATTTTACGGTGTGGCTCTGTGTTGCGTGCAGGGTAAAGAGATTTGTGAATCAAGACCGTTTGTTTCTTTTACTTTTAGCTCTCACCACGTTTTGACCCTCCAATTTGTTTTGCAAAAATATTTAAGATGCCATTTTCTTTGGCTTTTAATAACTGTATTTGTTTTCCAAATCATTATATGTATTTTGTTTTCGAAAGCATATTTTTAAGAAATTAAAAATATAAAAGAGTAAAAACTGTATTTCGATGCAACACTAAATGCCAACTAAATATTTAAATAATATTAAGATAATAATTTCATTTCATGAACTATATTATATAATAATATTTTTACTTTATTGTAATGTCACGAAATAATTATTTTATTTTTTATTTCATTTTGTGAATTAAAGTACAGTAAGATCTTTATCATTAATTAATTTTTCAAAAAATTGACACTTTCTAAATATCAAACGCTTTTATTACAAAAAGTGTATTTAATTCTTGTAATCCAAATTTGAATAAGTTAATTCTTGTACTTTCACATTGAGAATAATTTAGGATAATTGTTAACATTGATAATATTTTGTGAACAAATCAATAAGTGTAATTTATATATTATTTTTATCCTAATGTGGATTTTTTTGAATAATTTTTTTAATTTTATTGGAAAAATAATTGTTAATCTTTGACATTTTTATATTTGTCCTTACATTATTTTTATTTTACAAGTATATCTTTTTTTTTTACTTTTTTCACACTTTTTCTTTCATTTTTTTTTATTTATCATCAATTTCATCTTCTTATCACTACCTTGCTTCTATCAACACTGAAATGCGCGACTATCCAACCACCGAACTGGCCTTCACTGGCCAACCTATGACGGTTAGCAAGCCACATATATAGCCATCTAGAGTATATTTGGCTTGTTTATTTTTAGTTTAAAAATTATTATAAAGTTTTTATGAAAAATAATAATTTTTAAAATTAAGTTAAAATTGTATGATAAATTTACTTTTTATGAGCTCTTTTTTATAGATAAACTGTTTGACAAAATAACTTATATAAACTCTAATTTTGATTAAAATTACTATAAATTGTATTTAATAAATCATGAGAAAAAAATTAAATCAAATAAAAAAAGATGAGTGTGAAAAAATATAATTTCTCTTATAATATTATGAATTGTTGAAAGATAAAAAAAGAATATACAAAAATATTTATTGTTATTTTTTAAAAATTGATTTGAAATTTATGACTTTTTAAGTTGAATAAAACTAATGTTACATATAAGAAAGAGAACCCAAAAAGGGGAAAAAAAAGCCTAAGGTAATGTTAATAATGGATCCAACTCATTAAGAAAATCACATTTAGCCATTGATTTGGCAACCCATTTTCCTATTGAAACGTTAATTCTATGCACGTCTATCAAGGTCTTAATGTCTTCACTAACAAAGTTTTCCTCTACGAACCAAAAAATGCTACCTAGTGTTATACATAAAAGAAAAAATTCTTCAAAATTGAGTTACCACAAATTAGTACAAATATTAACTTCTCAATTTTCATCTAATTTATCTCAACAATTATTGAACTATTTGACTAATTATTTCAATCATAATCAATAAATAATATACACACCACAAAGAGGTTAAGAACAAATAAACATCACATAATTGTTATATCAAACAATAAATTGAAAAATATCAAATAATAACAAGAGTTTTCAAAGTAAAAAAAATGATAAAAAATAAAATGAAAAACAAAACAAAAAAAATAATACCTGAATGTAGTTTTGAATTTTAAATTTTTTTTTAATTTTTTGTAAGAATAAAAAAACCCTAAAAGGATGATTTGTAGAAAAGAGGAAAGGAGACAGAGATTGATAGGGAGGGGTTTTTTTTTAAAAGAGAATCTTTTTGGGAAAAAAATTTGTTCTAAGATGAAGGCGTGTTTTTTTAAAAAAAATTTCTATTTGAAGCTTTTTTTTTTATTTTATTCTTTAAAACATGTTATTTTTAAAAAAAAACTTGTCACAAAATACTATTTAACTCAACTTTTACTTTTAAAAAGTAAATAAACTAAAAATAAGCCATGCCAAACAAGTACCTAGTCTCAAATTTAGTTGTTGACAGCTTTTTCACTCTCCCCTTGCTACATAGGTATGTGAGGAGAATGTGATAACCTAAACTTTACACTAGATACAATCTTATAGAAATTGAGGTTTTTAGACCTTATAAATTGAGTTACTTAAATCTTATAGAAATTGAGCTAGTTAAATGTGAGATTGGAAATTCTAAAACGTCTAGCTTTTAATTAAAAATTTTAAAAGTACATAACAAATCATGAAAATTTAGCAGCACATAGCAAATCAATTTGTTGGTGGGAGTTTGGATCCATCCAATACACGGATGAAGAATATGTTATATGGACTTGTGGTCAGTTGATAGCAGCTTTTATGAGAGTTTGACTCGCTTAAATGTATCATCGGAAGTTTGAACTTCACTGCATAATATTGAGGAGGAATGTCAACTCTTTTTAATGTGAAATAATCTTGGTATATGCTGAATATATTTTAAAATAACTTATTTTGAATTCAAAAATTACATGTGAATATTATTATGGTAAGATTTATCAATATAACATCTATTTCTACGTCAATCATTGTAATATGTGGAGTATCATTTCAACATATGTTTATTTATGTAATTATACATATTTAAGAATCTTAATTTAAAAATTATAGAATACTAGAACACTACATATAATATGTTGATAAATATTTATATTATCAAAAATATAAATAATCAAGATTATATATATTGTAGTATAATTTATATGATGCAAATAGAAATAAATTGAATAAATTTGTAAAATATTGATTTCCAATAATATCAAATATTATGAAGTGTAAAAGATTAATAATATATAATACCATATTAAAATCTTTGGAAGCTGAAAAATACTATTATCACGATTTTGTACTTGCCTCACTTGTAATATGATGGATATTAATTAATCATGTCATTATCATATGATTGTCAATAGATTAGTCATGTATCCTGTTTTAGTTCAAACTTGTCGTAATCTTCTTACTTTCAATTAGAGTAGAAACACAGCGTGGCATATGCTCGTGGCCGTAAGCTTAATATCGAAGCACCTAAACCTATATCAATTTTTGCATATTAACTTAAACATTAATTAAAAAAAAAAGAAGAAGAAGAAGAAGAAGGGGGAAACCATCTTCCTCTTATCTGAAAGCTTTAATGAAGAACAAAATGGTATCTTGTGCTTTTTCTACTTGTGTGCTATCTGTGTTTTTCTTCCCAAATAAATGGTGGTCAAGGTGCTGCATGAAATACAGAAGCAGCATCCTGAAGATCGACGGAGCGCTCAGTCAACAGGCGCACGGCTGCCAATGGTGTGAACTTCCTTGCAAATAGAAAACAAGGTGCAATCGTAATATTAACATGGCACAACTCTTTGCGGTTCTCAGAGTCATAGTAAACATGGTTGATGACCTGTGCCAATTTGGGCAGCATTCTCAAATCTAGAGACTGATAGCAAAAATGACAATTCCGAAATATATACTTGGCATAAAGCTAGCCGAGGTTCAATCACTCACCTTTATATCTTGGATTAGTTGGGGACTTGCATCAGCATGATTGAACCTAAAAGGGTGCCAAGACCTCCTTTCCCCTGCTTCAGCAGATTGATTCCATAATGAGTAAGTCAATGTCCTTCTTTCAAGCTCGTTTTCAAGCCCACTCATCTAATTGTACAAGTAGAAGAATGGAATGCCCAGAAAGTAAAATTAAGGATCATATATAGAGGAACAATTCATACATCTGAAGAAATTCAAGCTTTGATACAGATCACCTATACAAGGGCAGTTGGTTGCTTACTTTGAGCAGCGTCTGGACGTAGTGTTCATCAGGTATACAGTTATGGCCATTCTGAAATACCTACTAGGCAATCACTGACAACATCAATCACTTGATTGAACCAAAAAGAAATTATTTGTATACAAATATAAATGTTGGATACACAGTTATTTTGCCCTGTTTATCAGGAATATATATATATGGCAAGACTTTGTTAACTTACAAAAGCCTGCAGTATCTGCCTTCTCTTTATTAGGTCTGCAGGCGGCCAACGCTGAACATAAGCAACATTACAATAGACAATTATTAATTGCATTCAACTGCCATAGCATCAAGACAGTATCCTAGACTAGTACTCATATCAGAGGAAAATTGAGGAGCATGGAATATAAGGCTTTCTGTACCTTACAAAATTTCCTGAAAACCGGAAAAACGAAATCATCATCTACGACAATTACAGCATGTCTTCTGATCAACGCGATCCACTGAAATCATTAAGTAAAATTTTCATCATAGACAAATTAAAATGGACTGATTGGACAAAATGCAGTTCTATATTCTAAATTGCAGAAGATTTTGGATGAATAGGTTATTAGTGCAAGAGAGTATAGAACTGATTGCTCTCAACCTGTCAGCTCCAAGTTCAATGGTGAGTGCTTTGTTCACTAAGATATTAGTAGATTATATTGGACCCAACAAGTTTTTCCGTTAGAAATGGAAAAAGGTGCTCCTTTTCTTAAAACTTATTTTAAGATGCTTTTCAAGATGCATCAACTTGAGAAATATAGCTTCCTATAATAGTAAGATGAAAAATGGACAGGTAGAATAGATAAAGAAAGGAAGAACCTGCGATCCTTTCCTCCATTTTTCCTTTGGTATGACAGGAGACATCTCAGGACTGTAGCGATTTTCTTTAACATCAATAAAGCTACACAAAACAGACTACTGAACATTCAGCTTACCTACTGCATAAGCTATGAATTCAATTAGAAGATTTGTTGCATACATACATCACTAAGAAAATTCATTTTGATTTACTCTAACATTACATATACCTGTCCACAAAGCTTTTTGAAGAAGACGTTAAGTAGCTGTAAACATAGCCAAAACTGTACAAGGGTATGCAGCTGTAAAATAGACAAAGGATAGATCTAAGGATTATTGACTCATATGCAGCTAGTGCAGGATAAAAACTTCACGAGTGAATTTATCTTTTACTATTCTCCCTCTTCCTACCACTAACCTATCAGAGAGAAGAACGAATCTCTGATTTGCTGGATCATCTAGAGCAGCTTCAAATAGTAATCTCTCTGCTTCTATCATACTTGATTCTCCCCATTCTACCTGGAAGATGAATATTGTATGTGTATATATATATATATATATATATATTGTGAAAAACCAAGCACTTTGGATCCAAAGGATATGGATGAAAGCTACTGAAATTAGAGTAGATAAATTATTGTACATATTGTAACAGGTGAATGCTATCCAACTGTAACTATGGTAAACTTTTTTGGTTTGTTATGACTTCAAGTTCATGCTAACTTGAAAGAAAAGAAATCCCAAGACTTCAGCACAAGTCTAGACAACTGGTAAAGGGATTAACTGAGGAGAGGTTTTGATCTATAAATATATATTTTATGGGATGGCCAAGGCCCTAATGTGCATTACACCTGTAATGGTCTTGAAAATCTTGCTCACACCAAATGAGAGCAGGGGCGCATAAATGTTATTCTACCACCTGTGTTAACATGATCTCATAGTAAGGCTTGATTTGTGGATCCAAGGGGTATGGCCAGGAGGAATCTTCCTTAACTATATATAAGATCACAAGTATCCGTACTTTCTCTAAGACCGCAACTCATTCAAACTTTCTTATTCCTCTTGTTTTCTCTCATCTTCATGCACAGATACCAACTTAATCATCAGAGGGTTATTGCTGGATCAAAATTGAACTGTCCGATTTCAGACCAGACGCTGTTCAATTTAAGAAACTTATCACCTGATCACACTATAAATCAAGTCATCAACAATACACATCCTAGGTTAAATTCCTGGGATTCTTCGTCTTGCAGCCTATTCGGACTCATAGCAAGATACTTGTTGTTTGTAAAGCAATGCAACTATGCAAAGTATTTGCACGAGGTATATTCGGAAACTGAGGCTTACAAATCAACATGGATTAAATAAAGGAAGTACCTGGATGCTGTTATTCAACTGCCGACCATAAAAGAAAGCAGACCTCGTGTTGGATTCATTGAAAACAAAACCAGGTTCCGAGTGAACATAAATTGAGAACATTGAGGTATCAACATTCTGTAAGTTTCACAAATTGGCAAAGTAAGACAAGCCATGAATACATATTACTGCTCAAGTTTCACAGCCTACATCCCCATTACGTGAAAGAAAAAACAGAAGTAATTAAACAACAAACCTTAAGGAAGGTGCCCCAAAGAAAATCCAGAGGCAGGTTTCTGCGAGCAAGAAAGAGAAAAGCGATCTTAGGAGTACATTTAAAGTGATCATCACCGAAAACACGAGATGCCTGATAGAAAGAGATGACAGACTGAAGCGTGGTCTGAAAGTGAAGTCTGAGGAAAGCCAGGAGAAAAAGTACGGCACAGACAAGGATGACGAGTTTTGAGCCAAACTTGAAGGGTGGGCGTGCAAGTGATGAAGTTGCTCGCTTCTTCTTCATGGCTTAGTTAAGGAGCAAGCAAGCTTTGTCACGCAAAGTAAATGGCATGGAGGGGTATAAGGGGGACAGTTTCAAGAATGGAGCAGAGCATTTATAAAGGGGTTCAAGTGCATTAGAGTGGAATGAAGCGTTAAGCTCCTCATTAGAGTTTGTTAAGAAAAGCTGTTATGGAGAAGCACGTCAAATGTGTTTTTAGCGGGTTTTACTGTATTTGCCATTTGTCAGACTTCTGTTCAAGCTTCTTCCCCCATGTTTGCTTAATTAATAATGAGCTGTTACGAGGGATTTCCGGGTAAACCAGCAGCAACCGTCCAAGTGCTTCCCGGTTAAGTCTGATCATCACAATTATATACGCACAATTTATGATCATCTATCTCAGTTTCCCATGCAATACATTATGTTTCCCAGAGCTTGATTGTTGTCCTTTGATGTCTCAAGAGTATCTGCAACCTCTGATTTTAGGTTTTTACAGAAGGCATATCAGGAGCAAACAACAATCAATATAAACATATGAATGATGAAATAGAATTGAGGAAGGGTATTCATGCTATGTAATTGATCCTAAAAGAATTGGCAAAGCTATAAAGTCCAACATTTAGTGACAGACATAGTATATAAGTGACGTCAGTAGTAAACAGAAATCATTTCCTATTTGTCCCCAACCACTTTACAAGGCTTCAACAATAGAAACTCAAAGTGTGACACCAACTCTTTCTTCCATTCCTTGCTGAGATTGATGCATACTCCATCCCATTACTGAGATGGAAAAAGAATCAATGTTGTTTATGTAACATCCTAACCGGAATTTCGCATCAGAAAAGCCACTATGCATCCCAACAAAGCACCCGCAACAACCTGCACCATATCATATACATCAATTATTTATGCCCGTTGGTAAGATTGTTAAAATGCTTAAAATACAGATGTCTCCCTCAACAATGGATGTTACCCTCCTTTCTTTTTCACCTTGGTAGATTGTATACATTTGCATGCTTAATCCCATCTCATATATGTGAGAGAAGGCTGATATCATTACTTTGTAGACTCAATTACACAGAAAATTTGAACCTATACTAAGTTGTAAGCACTACTATGAGGGGCGCAATAATCTCATAAACTATGAAGTGCTTCTTCTGGCTTACTAAGGCTCCATTTGGTTGATACTTTTGCTATTTGCCTTTTGTTTTCTGTTCATTTTTTGCTTTTCTCTATCCATTCTTCTTTTGTAAAAAGAAGGAAAAAGAAAATATCAAAAAGTATCAACCAAATGGTCCTTAAGTAACAAGCCATTTCTTTAAGAGAAAATAAAGAACAAAAATCTGTGCTCTAGGTTAAACCTTATTGTTTTGCAGCTGGGAAGTGATAATTGACTCATAAATCCAGACTTATGTTCTTAAAGATATAGAGAGAGGGCAGGGTTGCCAACAGATATCAGCAATTCATAAGGATTTCACGTTTGGCAGGCTAAAAAAGCCTTTATGTTTTGGAGATGTCAACTGTAGACTTTGAAGCCTTCAAGGCATTGCTTACTCCTATCTTTTGCTTTTGGTGTTAAAATCATTATTTCACTTTTTGAGTTTGCTACACACTAAGGGTGGAATACCTCTGTGATTTCAGGCTTACAAACTGATTGAAATTTTTATAATAATACAGAACTACAGTGATATACTGAGAAACAAATGCTTTTGGAAGAACTAATTAAGCAATAAGCAGTAGTTATCTTAGCTATTTGTACAGTGTAGAGAGAAGCAGACCTGGAGTGGAGTATGCCCAAGTAATTCACGCAGAGGCCTCACACTAGATAATGGGTGTTCAGGAGGGAACTCACACACAATTTGATTCAGCAGCTGCCAACATAGAAAGAAAAATATGAAAAGAGTGTATCAGGACTTCACAATATAGGTGTATCAAAGACAAATAAACTTTGTATCTACATTTCATGCAAAATGGGACTTACTTCAGCTTGACGGCCAGCATGAAGTCGGACACCTGAGGCATCATACATCACCTGCATATATAAAAAATCATCAACCATACTCACCACTCTAAAATAAGCATGTGGAATTCTTTCTCATAAAAAACTACTATTAAGATAAAAAAAATAGCAAGAGCATCAATGTCAATACAGTGCAATGATTTTGGTAACAATCATGATTACGTCCATCCATATTCAGGAGAGCGTGAACTATGGCCGCCACTTTTGTCTTCCAAACATGGATGAAAGTTGAAGTACTTATTACTAACACTATGCGTAAAGCTAATTCTCAGGTTTTAGTCCTCATGCCTTCTATTCTCTGTTGTTAAGCAAGTGGGTCTCCAGGTCGAAAGCAAGAAACAGCCAATCTGGCTTTCTGGTATAGAATGTAGAGTCAACTATGAGGGAAGCAAAAGTCTAAAGTAGCAGCGATAACTTGATCTCGCAGAACTATGGTGTAATTCTACCACATGCGGAAACTTCTCTAAATATGTCCTCCTAGATAAAGCTTAAGCAAATTTTTACAGAGTATGCTCTCTTGGCAGCTAAAAGAATTCCAAGTGTTATATAGGAAGCAACAAGAAAACCATAGGAAATTGGTATATAGGCTTCACCAATGAACTTATGTAACCAATATTTAATTTTGAAACTCCAAAGTCATTCAGTTACCAACTGAACTTTAGCTTTATCCAGTTTCATTCAAAAATTCACCAGGGAGCAACATTCTGTCAAATATTTGTTATCCAGATCAAGTCACTAATCAGTTTTGAACTTGATCTGGACAATAAAAGCCAAATCTCTTCACATCAGTATCACTCAAAACAATTGGGAGCAAACCAAACTTAAACTCTTTTGGAAACAACAACATAATAACAAATTGTTACAAAAGAAACACATACCATACCAAGTGCATCAACGCAATTGCCTTAAATCCTGTCAAGATGATATGCATTGTAGGACAGAATTGCTGCAAAATTTCTAGAAGACTGTTGATTATGGGAAGGAGAGAGAAGCTTAGTGAAGATTCTGTGGAAGATTTACAAAAAACCATAGAGATCAACATTGTTGAAGAACATGCTGCCTACATTCTGAACAGGTAGTTCAGGTCTATGGGATGGAGATAGGAGAGAAAAGGAATGAGAAAGAAAAGCAAAGGGAAAGGAGGGCTTGCCACTGGCCAGCAGGTGGCTGCTCGCCTGCAGCATTCCCAAGCCAGTAGGAGCAAGGAGGGTCCAGAGAGAGAGAGAGGTCTGTCTCTGTCTATCTTAATAAATTATTTTTCTTAATTAGATTAAATAAGGCTTTATTCTGATTAAGTTATCTATCAGTTTTATCATCATGACCTATCAGCCACTTGTTTTCCTTAATCACCATTACTGCTGACACACCAACTTAAAAGATATAAGAGCTACATGTTTGCATGTGACTGCTTTCATTAATTTTTAAGCAGAATTGCACAAAAATTTAAATTCAGCAGGCTAATTGAAAAGAATTAAGAGTGGCAAATTGAAACATTGGGTATAAGTTTAGTTGCAAAATTGGCCATCATCCTGAACAATTTCTAACTAAAAATTTGCAATAGAATAGAAAATAAATATAAAAAAATTGAAACTCATCAAGTTGAGGGCAAATTTGAAAGATGAAAATATCAGAGATATGCAAATTTGATATAGATTCTAAAATTAGATTTAAGAAAAATAAAAAAGAGGCCATGCAATGAAAAGATAGGTCATATGTGAGAATGTCACCACAACAAATGAAAAGTTAGGAAGCACATACGACACATGCCAAGACCACTGCAATTGCAAAAGCTGGTCCTCCTGTCCCATCCTGTAGACCTATAGCAACTGCTAGAGCTGTCACAGTTGCAGAATGAGATGATGGCATACCACCTGAATCAATCATTCTCTTAGAATCCCATCGCCCTTCTTTAAACCTGAGTATCTAGGAGAAACAAGTTCAAATATTTGAGCTACTATTCTGAAAGTATTGGGCCTGTGATTATAATCAACTGAAACTTGAAAACCTAATTTAACTACATATGCTTGGTCAAAATGTAAATAAATAAACTACCTATACAAGTGACAAAAATTTAACCCAAAGAAAAACCATGGATACACAATTAATTACAGCCAAACCTTTGAGTTAAACGGTTACAAAGAACAACCTTTTAATTTCCACTACCAGGGATGTATTTGCTACTTTTACCTCCAAAAGCAGGAAAGTGATTTCCCATATTTCAATCCTCTCAAGTGTCTTAGTTTGAATGTAGTCCTAGATCTTATTTGTTTGGTAATTGCTTTAAACTATTAGGAAGTCTTTCTCATATAAAGTTGTAAAGTCATTATTGTCTTATGGTGGAATTGTAAGACAACATCTGCATTGAACAAGTTTTGCACAAACAATTATTTAGAGCTTAGTGAATAAATTTTTTTTTTTTTTTAAATGATGAGAGCCGATGAAATTCATCTATATGAAACTCTCCTAAAATGCCTTTACAAAAAGAAAAGATAAGCCCTAAAATGGAGGGGTAAAGAAAAGAAAAGATCTAAGCCTAGACTATCAAGACAAGGTTACACGATCAGCTAATGATACTGGATACAAAGATAGAACATAAACTGCCTCAACAATTCAATTCAAACCGTAAGTGGTTTTGACTCTGAAACCAGGACCAAAAGCAATCATTAGCATATGCTTTCAATAGTCCATCGCCCATTGAGAATCTAGAATATTACATTCAACAAATTTTAAGAAAGAGGGTGATTGAAAGGAAAATGTCAAATGTTTTTAAGGCTTCCTTTAACATCAATAAGCATTTTCTTTTCAGTTCTTCACAATTTCTGAAGAAAAATGGAGGCATTTCACTCTTGGCTATTTCTATCAAATCTACTTTTACTTTTCCTAAAAAAAAAAAAGAAAAAAAGAAAGAAAGAAAACCACCATGCCTCTTAAACACCTAGAAATACAGTACTAGATCTGGGGCACTAAAAGAAATCCCATAAGAATGAGATACACGCAATCCTTTTTACACAAGGAAACCAGATAAGCATATGGGAACCAGTCTTCCCTCTAGCTTTTGCAAGACCATTAACAAAAGACAAAATTCCCTAAAAAATCCCATAAAAACTTCCAACTGACATTCCATTTTCAGTTAATTCGGCATTTCCCTTTCCTATGAGGAACTCATACATTGCATCTAACTAATTCCATACCTAAAATATAACTTCTCTTATTCAAAGTCCAATGTCCTTATTAGATTACCATATTGATGCAGGTCAAAACTTAGTGATCACTCATTGAAATTGAGTCTACTAGTCATTCAATTGAACAAATCGCAGGAAAGCTGAAACACAGGTTACCCCGACAAGGCTAAAGTAAACAAGTTTTTAGTAATCAGGGTTTTCATTAAATTAACAAATATGCCAACATTTCTATTTATTGGCAAACAGTTAAGTATTTTATGAGCAGTTGACAGTCAAAGCATCTTTTTTGAGGACTAAACCAAATTCCAAAATATTCCAAGTTTCGAGTTTATAACATTTTCATCAAACAACAACAAAATAACGAAATTCGAAAAATTGCAACTGAAATTCGAATATGGTAATAAGTTTAAACAAATGCGCAAGCAATCATGCAAATGAGCAAAAAAAATGAAACTGAGATTAAGAAAGGACGGACCAATTGGTGAACAGTTTGAGGAACTGAGCGAGAGCGAAGGCGAGGAAGGCCGTGATAAGAGGGAGGTTGTTAGGAAGCAGATTCGACGACGGAGACGACGCAAACGACGTCGCTTCGCTGCCTCTGGATGAGCTCGCATCAGCTGCCGTCATCACCTCGTCCATGTGCTTTTCTTTCTTGTTTGTGCCTTCCAAAAAAGCTTTGGATCTATGAGGAGCTTGATCTCGATTCGTCAAAGCCTCCCTCCAGCAGCCTCGGGCGACCACGCTTCAGAGAAATAACAAAATGAGGAAAAACGAAAAAGAGAAGGGCCCACGGAAGGCAGGCGCTGGGTCCTCCAACTAGAATGGGCCCACTAGTGGACTGGTAAATTTTGGCGCTTAGTGAATTGTTTATATTATTATTGGGGGGGG
>NC_030850.1:11677928-11737110 GCF_000208745.1 Theobroma cacao
GGGGGGGGGTGGGGATTAGTTGAGAAGGAAGAAATAAAGAATTTGGAATTTTGTTAATTCTAGTGCGCGCAAGTGCAGATAATTATTCGGCAAGAAATTTTAAAAAGAAAAATGCACAAATGACTGATCTTTTGGTAAATTGCTTAAAAAGTGTTTTTTTTTTAAATTTCATCTAATTTTATTTTGAATTTTTAATTTATTTTTTCTACTTGTTTATTTATTTCTTCCATTGAATATACATTTATTTAATTATGCATAATACTTTAAAAAGTTTTTAAACTATTAAAAAATTTTAAATTAATTTTTATTTTTTTATATTTTTATTTTGAATCATATACTTTATCACGAAAGTCTATGTTTATATATCCAATATCCATTCATCTTTTAGTCATATGTAATCTGTTTCCTGCACTTGTCCTTTACTTATCTCTTACTAATATGAAATCTGTAACATTCTATATTAATCTAAGTCTATCTTGACCCTTGTGTCTCTCATGGGACTCACCTAGGTCTATTTCGATCCTTATATCACTCATTTCTTATTAATATGGAATCTGTGACATTCTACCTTACTTAATTATGAATATTATTATTTTTACGTATTTTTTATTAATATGAAATCTATAACATTCCACATCACCCAATTGTGCATATCAATGTACTGACTCTTTACTCATTTTACCCATCTCTTACTAATATTTTTAATGTAGAATTTGTGACATTCTACTTTACTAATTGTGCATCTTGATGTACTAGCTCTTTTAATTTGTGACATTCTATCTCATTCAATTGTGTATCTTGATACACTAGCTTTTTAAATTTGTAATATTTTACCCTATCCAATTGTGCATCTTGATGCACTGGCTTTTTACCCATTTTACCAATCCAATTGTGCATCTCGATACACTGGCTCTTTACTCATAGAGAATACGAACTCTTACACTAGTTCGATTTTACCCATCTCTTATTAATGTTTTTACTAATTTTACTTCTAGAGAAGAAGGATTTTTACACTAGTCTAATATTACCCATCTCTTACACTAACCCAATTCTACCCATCTCTTACTAATATTTTTACCTATTCAATTGTGCATCTCGATTGCTCTTTACTCATAGAGAAGGATTTTTTGTGCATCTTGATGGCTCTTTACTCATAGAGAAGAAGGGCTTCTACACTAGTTCAATTTTACTCATCTCTCACACTAGTCCAATTTTACCTATCTTTTACTAATGTTTGTACTCATGCAATTGTGATCTTGATGGCTCTTTACTCATAAAGAAGAATAGCTTTTACACTAGTCCGATTTTACTCATCTCTTACATTAATTCAATTTTACCCATCTCTTACTAGTGTTTTTACCTATCTAATCGTGCATCTCGATGTATTGATTTTTTACTCATAGAGAAAAAGGATTCTTATACTAGTTCGATTTACCTACACTAGCTTTTTACTTATAGAGAAGAGAGACTCTTACATTAATTCGATTTTACTCATAGAAAAGAGGGACTCTTACACTAGTCTGAATCTACTTCGAATCTTGTATCTCTTATAGAGACCCACATCAATGAAGATCTGAGTCTGCTCTGATACCACTTATTACGAGCTCACGTTTCTATCTCAAAATATATGCTTGATAGGTAGTGAAAGATCTATATTTATATACTCAAGACTCACTCTATTTATTATTAATGTGAGATCCGTGACATTTTTTGATATCACGATCCTATCATAAAACCATGTGAATCCCACATAAAAAGGATATGCTACTAGTGGGTGGAGCCATAGATCATATATTGAAAAGAAACTCTTAAAGGGGAGTCATGAATCCCACATTATTTGTGTACTAGAATGATAATGGGCATTTAAGGATTCATACCATTTTCAAATTGTGAGGTGCTTTTTGTAACATAAAACTGTGAGGCCAGTAGTCTAACATAAACAGTACCACACAGACTAAGGGTAATAAGCCTTTTGTTGAAATAGAGGAAGATGTTATGATCTTAACGTGGAACCATGTGAATGTAATAAAAAATATTTAAATTTTTATAAATAATTCTTAACGAAGAACCATGTGAATGTAATAAAAAATATTAAAATTTTTATAAATAATTAAAAACTTATTTTAAATATTATGTGATTTCATTATAATCATAATTTTTTGTTTCTCCACTTAAATATATAGTATATATATATATATATAGTATATATCTTAAATCATTGTTTTCGTTAATANAATAATTTAAAAACTTATTTTAAATATTATGTGATTTCATTATAATCATAATTTTTTGTTTCTCCACTTAAATTATATATTATATATATATATATAATATATATAATATAATATATATATATATTATCTATCACTGACTACTGACTTAATCGTGGGAACATAGCTCCCAACTTCTTTCAGTCCTGTATCTCGCAGGAACGAAGTGGGGCAACAATGTTGATCCGAGAAGCAAAATTTGGCATCAATCACCAGGCTTACGTTAAAATAAGGCTCATCAAGTTTGAAGTTATCATGATTTAAACGACGCAGCCAGCCAGCAACATAAAGCACTTAAGAGGAGGCAGAGGCGCATTGAAGTGTGAATAATATAATTAAAGATAATGTGACCCTGAAATCAAAACGCCAAACCCCAACCTTATGAAATCACTATTCATTGCTTTCGTTAATTCTTGTTTCCTTCACTTTGTTCTTCTCTACGTAACAAAGCGTTTCTACTTTGCTCTACTGATTTACAATGTATCAGAATTTTCACAGATTTTTTCCATTAGGGGCCGGGGGTGAGGGGAATTCAACCACTCATCTAACCACAATGCTTTTTCTAAGGATTTGAACATTCATCTTTAACTTCAGGCGGGCAGCGCCACGATCCACTATGTTTACTAGGCAACGGAGTACACCTTCTAGACGTGCGCTTTGTTGGGATGAGGGCGGGTTCCTGTTCCGACTCTTCCATTGTTATATCACTTTCACTATCATCTGCGCTTTTGAAAACCGGGTGGGTATACGCACTCTGAAGGAATCCTTTCAAGTTGAGGTTTGGCTCCCTTGCACGCTCCAATGTATCCTTCATCATTGCTTCCTGAAAACACACAAAAAGGAGCTCAAAATAAGAATTTTACCTTTTTAGTTCCTAGGTAAAAATAGGACGAAGCAGCATAAATACTCAAGCAAGGCAACACCAAGGATAAATAGAAACTTGTCATAAAATAGAACATTGAAAAAATCTAGATATTAAAAACCATTCAAAGCTGCAAGAGGAGATAACACACACAAAGACAGTAATACAGATGGAAGCCAAAAGTTCCAACTGTGGTTTCTTTTGTTGAGTTACTTCGTATCAAATAAGACATGTGTAACATACAACCAACCTGTAATGGATATCTGACAAAAGCTGGTTCGTAACGCCCTTTACAGAATCTGTGGAACCATATGGTCAATACAGGAAGTGTGATAAGCAATGGAGTTGACTGAGCAGCTTCTTTTGTGCTCAATAATCCCATCAACAGCAGCTGTGAGACTATTAATGCAACAATGATACGTGCATGAACATCAGGCCAGAATGCTGCTCCACTTTCATATTCCTGATTGTAGACATTTATGATCTACAAGTTCATTTAAGTATGTATTAGAGCAAGGATTTCCAATAGAAAATGAAAAATGGAATAAGCACATTGATCAGGTAAAACTAATATTGAAAAGCCTAAATTCACAAAGACCTGGATTATTTTTACAATGCTAGCTGGAAACTATTAGTTATTATTGCAGTTACAACATGAGGCTATAGTCACCGGTGCAACAAACATGGCCTAAAAATGATGAGTTGTTTCCCCCTCCTAATCTTTTAAGAGAGTCAAATTAGTTCAATCTGTATGACAAAACAAGCACAGCTCATCTCCCTCTTTCCCCTCTTCAACAACCTGATATGACAACCAATGAACTTTAATTCTATCCGCCCAATCTCAGTATTTCAATGTCTTGATGTTAACTGAGGTTCTGCATCTTAAAATTGATAACTGGTAAATTTTAAGCCAAGTATACAGAACAAGTTCCTGAAGACTAGACCAAGCATATAGTCTCACTGCCTATGCACTACAGTTCCAAAAGGTAATAAACCTACTTTTGGAAGATATCAGTTGTTACCTGATGACGATATACGACATAAGCCAAGCCAAAGAATACTATTATGAAAGGAAGCAGGATAGGAGTCACCACAGCATAAACAAGACCAAGTAAGAAGTAAAGTTGTATTTGAGGTTCGCCTGTATTGAAACCAATGGTTCCAGGATCCATTGCCTCTTCCCTGTCCTTTTCAGTCTTAACCAAGAAGAAATTCTTTAAGTGATAGATTATTAAGGGTTTCAATCTCAGTATCTCTCCAGCAACTCCAGCCCAACCATCAACCATTATATAAGTAATGAAGAATGTTGCCTTCATTGGAATTGAGACACCAATTGTCTTTGGTATCCTACAAAATACCATGTGAGGTTACATTAGAGAAACACTTGAATACAAATTTAATATCAGTAATAAAACAGACAAGTCAAGCAGAGGATTGGTCGCACAAGCAATATAGAAGTTTTTGGATTATATGGTATAAAAACTAGTGATAGTAATGAGGAAATGAAAGAGCAAAGAAACTGCATGATGAATTAAGCTATTGGACATATCGGATATTCTTGACAAACAGTCTATTATGATATATTCAAGGTTCGAGCATGAGCATCAAATTAAAGTTGATTCCCACCAAGTCTACGTGAAACAAACAAAAAATAAAAGAAACAGAAACTGAGAAAGAGCTCATCTATTTTCTGCAAATAAAAACATGAACATATTATGGTTAAAATTTTGAGGTGCACAGCAAGAAAGAGAGAGTATTATGAATGTCATCATTAGGAGAGAAATATATTGCACAAAGATGAAGGTAATAATAAAAATGCAGAGAGATCATGATGATGAATTCTCCTTGAACCGATTTTTGGGTTTCACTACATTTTGGTTTTCCTTCTCCTTAAAAACAGAAAACAATTTCTGGACATTGTTTAACTTCAGTCCCATCATTTAGTCTTATGCAAAATCCATATTAAGTGATATACATTAAAAACTAGAAGCCAGCAGATGAAATGAATGGCGGTAAAGAGCAATACTTAACTAGAGCAAATCAGGCTGCATTAGCAACGTTTTCACTCCTAAATTAGATCCTAATTCTTAAAGCCACCATGGACAAAATAGGCAAGATAAGAAAATGATGACAGAAACTAAGAATGAATGGCATGCACACACATAAGCTTGTCCAGTAAGCATAAAATACAGAAGGCATATACGAGAACATACTGATTAGTAGACTGGTGGATAAAATTATTTAGTTGCTGAAATGCAGTTCCGGCAATTATGCTCCCAAGAAAAACATTAATAAATTGGAAGAAATAATATCTACTCGCAGATCTCCTTTCCAAAACCGATAGGCTAATACAACCTTCGAACTTTGACATTATCATCAATATAGTGGGCAGAAATAAAAGAAATATCTTCAAAGCAATCCCAGGAAGGAAACCTTGAATGAATGACTTTATGCCTTTCCTGCAGGAAATACAGATGAGGTTAGTTTATGCTGGGAACAAAATGGAGAATAATCTCTTAAGGGAAAGAAAATTTTGTAGCTAAAATAATTGTACACTAATAACCCAAAAGCTTTTCCTAACAGCTAAAAGTTGTTACCCTCCAATGGGCGTGTTAAGGTCCTAGGTACTTGTCCACTAATAACAGTTTTTACCTCTCCCCCTGAAATTCTTCAATTTTATCCAAAAAAAAAAAAGAAATCTTTACTGAGATCATTATTAAGGAGATTAATAGAAGCTGATAAAAATTTCCTTTTTCTTCAGTGCAAGGCCAAAAATATTATAGAGAATATTACTATCTGCAGAAAGGAGAGGATAAAGAAAAAGAAACTCACATTTCAATTATAGGTTTTAGGAAGGGAAGCGCTTTCTCAATGCCTTCTATGTTAGCAAGGGATTGTACAAATGCTATAGGAATCATGAAAAAGAATGTAAGGAAGAAAAATGCAACAGCTACAATGAGCCTCCGAATTGTGAGAAAAACAAATGGAATTGCCAGGTTTTCCCAGTACACATCTCGTGGCTCTGGAGCCCACTCAGTCAACCATATTGTTGGGTTCCTAGATTGTTGAGTTTGTGCACAAACAGCAGCTCCCCATCGAGTTTTAAAGGAAACAAATGCTGCTGGCATGATTGATTTAGGGTTGTTAGCAACCTTCTCTCTCTCGGCAGATATCTGACAGTCATGGAGGGAACAGATAATTAAGCACATAGTTCCAGTTTACACTCTTGGATACAAACAAATTGCTTATCAGTTAGAAGATTAAGAAAGGAAAAACCAAAATATCCTATAGAGATGGTAATTTCAACCGCAATAAAGTTGGATTTAGAAACTGAAACCAAATGATTGGACATTTATGATGCATGCAGGCAGTTTAAAACTATACACACTTTTTTCGCAATTGAAACCATGCTTATTATTCAAATGTCATAAGCTTCAGGAACGAGTAGGTAGTGGATTGGTCAAAGTGTTTGGGGCTTTAGATGAGTATTTAGGTTATGAACAAACTGCCAATCAATGGAGAAGGAAAACAGAAAATAATCATTGAAGTGTGATGAATACATAGGCCAGATTCAAATAAACTGAGGTTTGATTTGCACGTAAGAGATTCTCAAGTGTAAACAAGAAAATGTTTGCAAAGAAACATGCAGTCAATAGAGATAGTATATGGGTGCTTTTCAACCCCCTCCCCCCACAGTAGGAAATCAAGGAACTTCTAAGGAAAGGAAAGTTGATCTACTGAGACTCAGAAATAAATAACAAAATACAGGAAGCAAAAGAAATACTACTTACATCTCTAGATAATCTCTCAATTTTGGATGTATAAAAGTCAATTGCATCTACGCTGTTACCCCAAAGGCCAAGGAAACCAGTCTGCTTGATAGAAGAAGAAACTCATCAAAAGATGTCAGGAATCAAAAATTAAAACTAGCATGATCTCATCAACTTTATTTTGAGCTGAATGGTGAAAGATAAAACTAATTGTTGAAGGCATTGCACCCAAAAAGAAAAAGGGAAAGGGTAATGAATATTTCTAGACATAATATAAGCACATTCTTTGCAAAAATTACCTTCAATGAAGGTCTCCTAGATGGATTCCTTTCATATTTATTTTGATAGAAGTCAAGCCAATTCTGAATTTGCTTCTTCTCATTGACCAATTTGGAAAGGTTGTTAGCATTATAAACAACCTGCAAACAAATAATTATGAGAAAACACCATAGAAAGATGTATTTTCAGCATTCAAAGAGTTAAAATTAAGCTAACAAATTCAAATTTAACAATATGATGTACTTACAGCAGTCAAAAGAGTTGAACTAAGCTAAACATGTCCGATGATTGAAAAGATATGTAGGATCATATAATTTGTATGTTGATGTATAATATCAAACCTGATGACTGAGATAGTGATCTGGATGATTGACAAGAAAAAAATGTTGGACAAGCTCACTAACTGATTCATCAGGATCAGGTGGGACATTTCTAACCAGTACCTTCACCAAGAAAAACGATGTCAGAAACAAGAATTGAACCATTAAAAGAAAAAGCTTAAGATTTCGAAACAGAATTTAAATCTTCAGGAGTCAGCTACTAAAAAAACCAAAACTATAATACTATCTGACTGGCTTTTTCTTTAGAACTTCAGAAGCCAAGGGGGAAAATGAAATCAATAATAAATCTCAATAATTGCTCAGAGAACATAGAACTTGAATAGAGGACATGTAGCTTCAGTATCACTTTAGGATCAATAAAATAGTAGACTTGTGCTTACTGTGAACTGGTCTGGGCGCCGCTGCTCCGATGCTAGAAAATGTAATCTCATTGCTGCCACTATCTCATACTCTCGTTTCAACACGTAGCATGTCCAAATGGTAAATACATAAGCCATTACCAAATGCGTCCAGAATCTGGAAAAAAAGTATTATAAATATTCTAATTTATCATTAATACTATTGAAGCAATACTAGAAAAAGCAAACTTGTTGAGCAATTTCAGTTCCACTGAGGAGTTGGGAAAGAACCCAATTCACCATTATGGATTTGGGTGTTTCAGAAATGAGAGAGCAATAACATCCCAGGATACAGCCAAAAGGGAAGAAAATGGAAATTCAAGGTCATCATTCAGGACATCTACACTCCAAAGCATTCAAATCACCTATTTGGCAAAAGAGGTTTAAACATCTGTACAGTGAAATATTGCTCTGCAGACATCTTACATGGGATAAAAGTTTTACTGTCAAAGTGTTAATCCCCAAGATCCCAAACTGATGATGCATCACATGTAATGCCCTTTCAAGAGTGATAAAAACTACAAAAGCTCTACTAGGGACCATTAATTAGAAACAATACAAGATGTAGTCCAACTAAGCCCATGTGCCTTTTTGCAAATTTCAAATGGTGAAAAAAATTAGTGCTAATTATTGTACGTTGGAAACACCTATTTGAAATCATAAAGGAAAAGACGTATGCCGTAATACATATAACTTTAAGTTACAAAATTGTCCTAAATCTCAACTATGTCAGGTATTTGTAGAAATTGTAAACTATGTCAAAGAGTTCTTTCAAAAGCAAAAGGATAAAAGATAAAGATAAAGCTTGAAAAATAGAAAGTTCTGCATACCTACGTGATCCAGTTGGAATATTTGATATAGAGAGCTTATCTATATCGCTGTATGTTAAACTTGAACGCTCCAGGGTATTATTAGTCCAATTAACTGGTACCATGATCGTAAATGCTAAGAATGCAATAGGACCAAAAATTTTAAGCCTGCACTTGAATGGGGGTGAAAAAGAAGAAGAAAGGCAAAAAAGATGGCATTAGTGTAAGATGATAAAAGTAATAAATTATGTCTTTGCAATGTAAAAGTGATTATTATCACCTACAAATTACAGATTAAGAATCTCAACCATCCATGACTGCACTGCAGGATTCCTGGGTGTTGCGGATGGTTGATATTCAAGTTTGTATAATTCTCTTGGGAAAAGAGGTAAAAAAGAACTAGCAGTTGATACGAACCCATGTATGTATGTATGTATGTATGCATGCATGCAAGTGTGTGTGTGTGTGTGTGTGTGTATATATATACTCTGCAGCAGATAGATTTCATGCCAGGAATAAACTAAGGTCCTTAAACAACATGAAACCAGAAAAAAGTACACAAAATTCCTAAAGTATTACCCTACTCTAAGTTTGCTCATTATGAGTTTAATAAGAGTTTAGACCATTTCATTTACATTGTCAAAAATGTAAGATTCATTCTCGAATTTATAAACTGCAAGATGTTTTTCCGTTGTTTGCGGATTTACCTTTTTGCTAATATGACTTCAACTTTGACATAACACAAACACGTGATCTACACGCACATATACACACCAAAAGATGACTAACTTCACGTTATCAGGAAAATATATACCAAGAGCCAAATCAAATTAAACAGAATTCTGATAAAAAATTCCCAAACTGAACACCAAAAGCTTCCCAGTAAACCAGAAATGCAACTGATAGACAAACCCTCTTACCACATTGCCAGTTCTCCAACATACTCTTTTAATCCTTAACTATTATTACTGAATCTCAGTTCAGCTAAAACAAGAGCAAGCTTGTATATTCCCAGATTCATGCTTTGTGTGCCTAAAGTTCAACTTAATAATTTGCACTTGTCTCTGTGCCGGTTAATGCACCAAGTAGCCTAGATATTACTGCAGCTTGTATGACAGCACAAATAATTCAGCCCAACAAGGTCATTTAGACATGTGGGCTATCATTTCGCGTTTAATTGATGTGATTACAAATGTACCATCAATCCAGTTTTTCAAATTGAAACATACTAAAATTTGAAACTTGCCAACCAATAGAATCTTGTACTTATGTATTCACTACGGTGCCAACAATAGAGCTAGAAAGAAATCGAACAACCAGAGCATACACACCCCAACATGTAAATCCTCAAGTAAACAGCAGAATCCAATCCAGCATGGTCAATCAGCTCAGGCTCCGGCATTTGCAGTGCGGCAGGCATCCAGTTCAGAAACCTCACATAGGACCTGAAGTCTAAATTCACGAACTTGCTTACAAATGCACCATTTGCTAAAGGACTGCTCCTTAAGCCCTTCAGATACCATTTTGGGAAGTAGACTCTGTCATTTACAGGTTGAATCCGAAGAATTGCAAATGCCAAAAAGAAAGCAAATGCACTGAGAATATTGATAGCTGCTGCAACTCCAATATCATTCAGAGTAGCCATGTGTTTGCTTCAACAACGAAAAATTACTACTTTCCTGAAAATAGAAAGGAAAATTAAAAAAAAGGGGGGGTAAAGCTTTGACTTATGCAATGAGCAAACAAACAGCAAAAAATTAATTTTGGGCCAAGTTTTATTACTTTTTAGTTACAGGAAGGACCACCCTTGTTCATTAATAATAAATATTAGATTAAAGAAAAAAAAGTAAAAACTTTGGTAGCAAAGTGAAAGCAAAAGTAAGCTACTTTTGAATTTTGTGCTTAATTTGCAAGAGCTGTCGCCCTGTACCAAAAACAGCAAATGTCGATATCAGAAGCTAATATCTCTTGTTTTTTTATTTTTTATTTTCTTTACTTTGGAACTCATGTAAAGCAACATCCCCCACCATCAAATCCGAAATTCAAGAACTTTTTCTAAACAATGAACGTAGGGACATCCACTATAAAAATTTAAAAAAAAAACAAGAAAATGAAAGGAAAAACAATTAACAGAGTAAGATTTAAAAAAAGCTAAATTCACCCTTTTTTTTAGATTTTTAAAACAATTATTAGATGAAACAAACTCTCAATGTGAACTGTTTTTTGTGCTCAGATTTTCTAGGCAAGCGAACAAACACTTTTCCCAATTCAGTTACTATCTTTCACCTCCCAGCTTCATAACAACGAAGAAAACACAAGATGATCCACGTTGGTACCTATCAAACCCGAAAACGCAGCGTTTGAAGTCCAATGCAGTTCAACTCACTCGTCAGAAGCAGCCGTAACAGATCAGAAAGACAAAAAAAAAAAAAAACTTACATCCTAAATGCAAGCTAAAAACGCTTCTTTTTCAGTTTTTTCTTTTTGGAGTGAAGCAAGCGGCGAAAGGGAAATAAGACAGGAGAGAAACTCTGGAGTTCTTCAACACTCTGTCAAAACCAAATCAAGTGAAGAAGTAAGATTTATTGACGGGATCGCACATTCCTTCTTTGTTTGTGCTCTGCTCTAAAAGGAAAGAAGGAAAGACAGGAACAAAGTGCAAAACATAAAAGGAAACTGAGGTGGCAAAGAACTTATGTTTTTCGAACGGAGGCACCCGGTGGAGTAGTTTTCGTATTTTTGTCTTCTCCCCCTTTTTTTTTAATAAAAAATTACTGTTATTACATAAATATTGTAATAAAAATTGACAACAAAAGGTTTGTCTGCGTGATTCGGTGGCACGTGGGAGAAAGTGAAGAGAATACATCTCTAACGGCTACTATTATTATCAAAAAATGCGATACAACTACCCAAAAGTCTACGTCGTCATGATTAATGACGCTTATTATTGATAATTTATGGGAAAAACAAACAATTCATAAAAATACGTGTCTCAGGTGCAAATAATTTTCAAGTAATATAATATTAGTGCATAATTTATGAAGCAATGAGTTATGGGTTTGGTTAATTATTCTTAAGGACAATTTGATTAGACGTGTGCAACTTTATGTGCTGGCAATGCTTACTAAAGCTTGGGATGGAATAGCAGTTAAAAAACCATGTTATTATTTTTTTGTCCCATTGAATTTTATAATTGGAAAAACGGATTAGCTCCGAAGAATTTTGACGTATCTCAATTTTTATCTGTCATTTAAATGTGGGATTCTTACTTTCAAAGACAAACACATTGGAACCTAGATACAGGGTTTCAGTTCATATTATGATTCAAGAAAAAAAATGTACAATTAATAATTAATTAATGTAGTTTAAAGAAATTGTTATATAGATTCTTTTTATGACTTCAACAATCAACTTTAAGAATCAAAATATGATATAAGTTACTGAAATTTGTAATGTAAAACATTTATGGGTACATATCTTAATAATTATTATTATATCACATTAACAAAAAGTAAAATATGTTAAACATGGTAATTATTATTATGTGTCATATTTTAATTTTTTTTTTATAATTGGAGGAAGAGAGATTCGAATTTTATTTTTTAAATAGGGAGATTATGTACAAACCAATAAGACAAATGCTTGAGTGCATGTCATATTTTAATTTAAATTTGACTTTTTTTTAAAAAAATTATATTTATCATTAAACTAAATATTAAACTAGTAATATTAGTGGCTATGTTTATAGTTGGTGTGACAAAGACTTAACAATTTTCCTACTGACTTATGAAAAGGAATGGATGATAAATTACTTTATTCACTGAAATCCAAACACCAAATCCATTATCCCCACTTGTTAACTGAAGAGAAACATCAAAGGACATAACAAAATAAAACGACAGTGAAAAAAACGTTTCAACAACCAGCCACCGCCATTGAACCCGACCAAAGCTTGGAGGGTTTCACGGCCAAATGAAAGCAACTATGCTACAAATCTGCTTTTGACAGGGCCACCAGATCGGATAGACTGTACTCGGCAGTTGCCAACTTGCCGTCGAGTTTGAGCAATTCTTCTTTAAGAGTTTAGATCATGGAGAGTTATATCCCTTTAGATGAAATAGTGCATAACAAGAAAAAGTAATCTTTTTTATTATATATATGTTTTAAGGGTATTTTCTTTTGTTTGAACTTAATCCCCTCTCCTAGTCATCTAAAGGAAAGCATTCACATCATAAATATCTTATATAAGATACTGCCTTTTCTGCAAGTACAAACAATAATGCCCCACAAATCTTAAAATAAATACAAACAATCACATCTGTTTGTTCCGTTCACTGCACATATGCCAACAGCTGCAGTGTTGATTTTCTCTTTGGATCTTCGATAGCATAAGCCATGCAAAATAGTGCTGACTTTCGACTGTACTGGAATTGAGAGGTTGCGCTGACATTAGTTCTTTTGGTGAACGGCTATCTGGTGGATGTCCATGTCTTTCAACATTACAGATCGTCCGCAAGAATCACATGGAGCAGTCCTTGACCCACAAACGCTCTCATGCTCAGAGAGTCCTCTTAATCTGTCACGAACGTCCATGGCAGAGCTTCCAGCTTGAACCATGTCACCGCAAAACCGACATGTAATTAAGCGCAGGGGGCAATCTGAGGCTTGGTGTTGCACCTGTCCACATAAGTGAAAGTTAGTAAGAATATCTAGATCAACAAGTAAAGAAAGATGCACTCAAGGTTTCCACTTTCCAATCAGCCAGTTCTCAATTTTCTCATCTTAACATCAGATTTACAAAACTTACCGAAGGAAATTTATCTGAGACTCCAATCATTTGGGTCACTCCAGAAGCTAAGCGAAAAGATCATTAAAAATCATGATCCTTTAACTAGCTTAGGTGATGGATCCCATCAAACATATGATATCCGAACCTCATGCTTTGAAAAGATGAACCAAAATAAGTTTAGACATGCCACAATGGGGTGCCATGTGGTTGTCTTCTATAAACACTTCCAACTATTTCGAACCTTTCATTTTGCTAGACCACATCCACAACACGTTGACAGCAGTTGTCAGAGATGTAAATGTCTAAATAACATATTTACAACCTAATAGAAAATCTAAAACAGCAATTTACAATAACCATTGATGCTCAGTCCTATCATCATCTGCCAGCTTAGAAGGGGGCTAGTGGATATACCATCCTTTTTACTGGAATTGGCACATAATGACACACAAGTATATAAGTTATGCATTATGCAACATTCTCATAAACCAGAACAATAGTTTTCAGTTTTGCAAATTAGCTTATGTTCCACTTCTGAAATAAATTATCAAAAATTGGCAGTAATAATGCCCTAGTTAATTCAAATAAAGTAAATTGAAATAGATTGTCTGTAGAAAGGAGGAGTGTGGCCTACCATGTCTTCCTTCTCAAAGACTAGTCCACAAGGACACCTAAGTGGTTCATGGAACACTTTCACGTGCTTCTCCATCTCTCCCAGTTGAAAAGCTTGCCCACATTTGTCGCAATGCACATGGTTTTTGGCCTCTTCAATCCTAAGAACAATTCCACAACCAACATGTGGACAAACAACATTGTGCCTACTACAGTAGGCTTCATGCAGGGCAATACTCCTACTGGGAATAAAATGCTTGCAATTCTGACACTCCACAGTATCCACCTCCATTGAAGATGAGCACACAGCTTGTTGACCCACCCTCTGCTTGCTGTTCTCTTGAACATGCACTGATACCTGGTACTTGGTTGTTCCCTTGAAACCATAGACAGCAAGGCTGTAAGTACCAGCACCCAAGTTCCTATCTTTGGAGCTAAGGATCAAAGTCTTCGAACCAATATCATGAGAAGACCATTCATGTTGGTGCCGATTTGGGAATATAAGAGGATGCTTGGAAACATAAAGATCAGTATCTCCACCATTCATGTCCGCGTCGATCTTTACCTCTATTTTGACATCACTGGAAACAATTTTTTCCCACATATTATCATCAATTGAGAACTTATAATACATGTAATTTCCTTCCTCAACAAATCCAGAGTCTGATGTACCAAACACAAGTGGTTTCAAGACGTACTGATTTGTCCTCTCTGAATCAAGACCTGGGTTGACTATATCGACCTCGATATCTGTTTCCAAGACAGATATGGTTGAAGAGGGTTTTAGCTCAAGAACGTGTAACCTGTATGTCAACTCCCCATATTTAACTGTGAGAATATCATCTTCAGAAAGAGTAGCATGCTGACGAAGGCTTGTTTCAAGAATAGCTTTGTGATTGGGTAAGTCAGAAAAGCCAATTCCATCAGGTTGAAGTTTAGCATATGTTCCTTTTGAAAGTCGAACATATCGAACCTCAACCAATGGAGCCTTTGGAGTGTCCACAGGGAACAAATTACTCCATACATGGGGAGGAAGGCCAATGGAATTTTCATCTGCAGTGAATTCCAAAACACCTGAGTGAGTGGTCCTATTATTTTCCTTTTCACTACCATTAATCTCCGACGGACCCTCTTGATGAATCACTGACAATTTAAAGTACATGGGTCCCTTGTCAAATGCACCTTGATCAGACAATTCTGTGAAACATGATGGTGGCAACTTAATCTTATCTCCACTACCCTGAACAGGTACAGCTTCTAAGATTCTATAGAAAACTATTCCGCTTCCTGCAAGTAAACTTTCTCCCATCTGCTGTTCAGCCTGAGCAGGACAAGGGAATAAAAAAGATTAGAAACACCCATTACCAAATATACAAAATACTCAACTCATTAGTAAAACATCTATGTAAGCACTAGTCCTCTCTATACATACATTATACTCGACTCCACTCTTCGTAATCATTACGTAAGTGTTAAAAAGATGCAGACCTAATACCCAACGCAAGCAGATTACAATATCCAAACAGAAAAGTTAACTAAGGGTATGTCTGATGATTAGAACTTAAAACTTTCAAATTTAGGGTCTCAGGTTAGAATCTTGGGAAAAGGGAGGTTGGGTTTTATAGAAGGGAAGAAGACTAATTCTTACGTGTAGCCGAAGACTAATGGACTTTCACATTATTAAAAAGGAAAACATATTCAATTACATCGTTTTTTTCATACAATAATTTCCTCAACGATCTTCTTATTACACCCACGTTTTTAAGTATTTCAAGTAAAGCATCTCTTCCCATATAAAAAATATGACGCAAAGGGTTGTAGTAATATAATCTCAATAACGCTACACATTGAATTAATTAATTAATTGCCCAAGAAAAGAGTTTCCACCTAAAAAATTGGTGGCTTATTATCATAATTACAAACTAAATAGAAATACTTATGAATCAAATTGAAATATCAATAAATGATTTGAGAACCGAAAAGCTGAGATCGGTAGACAATAGTACCTTAAGCTGAGCTTCAATGGCATCAAGCCTTCTAGATCTCTGAGCAGCTTCGATGGCATCTCGCTGCTTCTTAGCCTCTTCTTTGGCTTTCCTCTCTTTCTCCAATTTCAACTTGGCCCTTTCCTTCCTCTCCCTCTGTTCTTTTTCAAGCTTCTCTCTCGCGCTCCTTAGCTCAAAATCCATAAATAGAAAAAAATTCCCTTTACTTCTTCAACGTTGGATCGAAAATTTTGAGAATTGAGACGGCTTTGGTCTGTTGTGTTTTCTTTTTAAAGATTGTTTGAAATTAAAATTTGTGATGTTTAATAAAGGTGTTGCAGGCAGGCTTCGACTCCGTGTTGGTCAAGGTTTCAGGAAAGAGGAGGACGCTTTGGCTTTCGGTTTCTGAATTCGAGAAGGGTCGGGGCCTTTCCGAATTGGTCCTAGCTCAAGGCCGCCGGATCCAATGGTCAGAATTGAACTAATCTTTTCAAAGCCCAAGTTAACCGACATAAATATTGATCTCTATATCTTAAAAAAAAAAAAAAAACTCTTTCTCGTTTAAATTGTTTTTTCCTTTTTAATTATAAAAATAAAAAGAAAAAAATTTATTTTTTAAAATATGGAAAAAAATTTAATATAAATGTTTAATATTTGTGTATGGCATTTATGGATTAATTGCTTGTTTGTTTATTTTAAGACAGTAACATGTAGCTTATACATGTACAGATATGATGTATGCCTTCTGTCTTGTGTTAGTTGTGTTAGCGTATCACAGAAGAGCTAATGATGTTTTATTTGAATTATACTTTGTAATGTTTATTGCTTATTCAGAGACATAAATACACCTAATTTCAAGTTAATAAATCATACGTTATCAGTTCTTTTTTCTCAATTTTTTTTTAAATTCACTGTCAATATATTTGAGAAAAACCTGCTTTTCCTATGTTTGATCACTAATAAATCAAGGATAAGATCCCATTTTCTTGGTACAAAATCAACAGAGAATACGAAGAACTTGTGTTTTCCTTGGTAGCACAACTGGAATCCACGGATAATATATTTTTCCTTGTTACACTATAGAAAAGCCGCTTTAGTTTAAACTAAAGCGTTGGAAAAAATATTGCATGTAGTGTATGACACCACTTCATTAGCGAAAGTTGGAAATGGGAAAACAAGAGTTGTTTTTCTGTTTGGCTCTAATTTTCTTACCTTTTTTTTTTTTGTATTACTCTCTATAACTCTCAATTTCGCTCATTATTGTTCAATTTTGCCGAGCATTTATTTATCAGTTCGGTGATTTTTCACTTTCTAAGTATTAGCTATATATCCAATTCTAATGTCATAAGAAAATAGAATTATATAAGTTATTTTAAGACGAAATCAATTTGGATATTCTTTTAAGTAGAGGTGCCACAAGCGGATGTGTTAAGATGAAAGAAGAGAAAATAAAACTTTATCTGCACGTTTGGTTCGTAGAATAGACAGGAATGAAATACAATTGTTATTCTGTGAGAATAGAATAAAATTGTTATTCTGTGGGAATAGAATAGAATAATTATTACTTTATTTGGTATTGTGAATGGAATAAAACAGGAATTGCTATTATGACTTATTACAGTGTTTGGTTGGTAGAAATAAGATTGGAATAAGAAAGAAATAGATGATAAAAAGACAGGAATACCCTTAACCATATTAACAATTATTTTCATAAAAAAAAAATTATCCTTATTATCATTTAAATACACATTTTTCTCAAAAGACAATTATCCATCATAATTATATTTTCTCCCAATTACTAAAAATAATTATAATTTAGTCACATATTTTTATAAATGGATAATTATTTAAAAATATAATTTAATTATAGTATATTTTATCCATCATAATCAATTAAATTTGTGTATAGATTTTTTTTAGCCAATTCTTCATATATTATGAATCATTTTCGAAATATTGTTTAGAAAAAATATCAAAGAAGAAATATTTGGGAAAAAAAATGAAAATACTAGTAGAAATAAAAAATCATGTTTTTTGATATATTAAATAGAAAATCATATCTTTAAAATTAAAAAGATAGTCTTTCATTTTTTTCTAACAAAAAAAAAAGATATGTCTTTTGATATATGAAATATAAAATCATATCTAGTTAAAATTAAATGATGGCCTTCAATTTTTTTCCAAAAAAAATATAAATTATGTCTTTTGATAGATTAAATACAAATTCATATTACCTTTTAAAAAAAAAAAAATCATTTTTTTGAACCCAGCATTTGGTGCTGAGGAAACATAAATGGCAAATAAAGAAACGTGTCTTTCAATTTATTATTTGCATTCCATATCTGGGAAGAAAATGACAATTTAATTTCATTAAAATTTCAGCGTTTCATTAAATTTTCAGCATTTCATATTTCATATTATAAGAAGGGCTGGTCTTGGCTAAACTTCTCATTCTTCTCGTTGCCACATATTCCATTTTCTTGTGAAGGCATTTATCTCTGGCATTGAATGTTTGATTAATTAAAATTAAGTTTTCGTCAAGGCAATCAATTTGAGCTCTGATATCTATCAAATCTCTATATATATTCTTATTTTAATTTTATTATTTCATCACACCAAGTTACTAATAATAATTAATCATGTTGAAGAATGACAATGGAAGCCGTCCTATAATAATACATCCATTGCTCAAAATTTGATCAAACAACATTGGAATATGGTCCTGCTGTAGACTTTCTTTTCATTTCATAGGATACTAGCCAGATTGGTGTGGTTATCTTGTTTAGATTGCCTTACAAAAAATTCTCCCTTGCTTTAAACTTTCACCTAGGAATGGACTTGCTTTAAAAAAAAAAATCATTATTTCAAAATACACAATATGATTAATTAATCAACCTTATTTATTGTTTGTTATATATATATATATATATATATATATATATATATATATATATATATATTGTTTAATATAATCAAGTTCATTGAATTTTGTTCCGCTGTAATTCATGGGTAAGGCAATTTCACTTGCAAAAATACACACTGGTCAAAACTAGCAGGCAAAATGTAGCTAAATTTATTTGATAAGAAAGCATCAGTCATTTAGCAGAGCATATAGAACCAGTCTTGGAAGAACCACACCAGAAAAAGTTTGCATAAATACCAATTAACGAGAAATCTTCAACTTATGCAAATTGTCCAAGTAATGAAGAAACCGAGTTTGTTGAAAGGATTGATGGACATTTTGAAACTCATCTTTGCAAAGTCCAGAAAAGTAGCTGTTATGACGTTGATAACCAAGCAAAAAGAAAGAACTCACCATGCATGAGTACACATAAACTTACGAACAACATCTACACGAGCTATACAATTGAATTCAATGTGACAACACCACTTAAGAGCCATTTTATATATTTATATGATTTAGGCCTAGTCTAAATTTTAATTCCTCTATTTTCTTTTTTGGTACTTATGAAAGCCCATCGAGCTTGAGCTACACAAAGAGAAGTGTCTAATTTTTAATTCCTTATAACTCTATACTCTCATTCTTCTTTCAATAAACTATTCCTAAAGATAATCAACTGTTTATTGAACTCAACGAATACAGTTGGAAGCTGGTCAAGGAAGTTAAAGCAAAGCTACAAAAGCAATTTAAAATCAGTAAGTCAAAGAAAGCAGCACTTGCTTGATAGTCGGATACCAGCCCCACTTATAGTAGATCATGAATATGACCTTGCATAAGATTCCATTTATGTTTTCATTTTACAATCAATACCTGAACTGAAATGTGATAAATTTCAATATTTACCTACATATAAAACATTCAAATCATTCGGTCACCAACAGCTCTTTCTAAGCATAATGTCAAATGGACAAAAGCTTTTTCACAGCATAATTATTAGATTCAAACTTCCAATTTTTATACTTGACTTAATTTGTGCATTTTTATACTTCTCCATTTTCATCGAATACTTATCTACCAATTTCACCCTCTTACTCCCTCTAGAAGACTCTATTTGGTTCAAAGAATCAAAGCCCACTTTTTTTCTTAAAATGACAATATCTATTTTAATTTACTGGTTTTTAATCAACAAAAAAAAATTCAAACAACAAGTGCCCAAAATTACAACAACTTAGAAGCAAAATTCATCAAAATCACAACACAAAATCACAAGTAAATCAAATATACTAACAGTAAAAACCCAAGAGTTAGATCTACTAACAATAATCACAAGTAATCACAAAATCACAACAATTAAATTAAAATGTTGTTTCCTGAAGGATTTGAAGCAACTACCTTAACTATGGACGATTGAGAGAGAGGGGAAGACGAGTGAAAGCGGCTGAGAGAGAAGGGCAGACCCACGGGTGAGAGCAGCTGAGAGAGAGGGGAAGACCCATGGTTGAGAACGCGACTGAGAAAGAGGAAGAAGACCAGTTGAGAGAGGAGATGAAGACGGAGGAAGGTCGGTTGACAGAGGAGAGGAAGACGATCGAAGATCGATTGAGAGAGAAGAGGCTTTTTTGGGGAAGGGCGGCTGAAACTGTTGAGGAAGATGGGGGAAAGAAGAAGAGAGAGAAAAAATTACATTTTATATGGGACAAAGTGGTGATTTTCTTAATCAGTTGAGGGTATTTTAGTCAAATTACATTTCATACTTATTCCCCCGATCACGGAATAGATAATACTAAGGGGGACGGGTATTAGCCATTCCCACCCCAAAGCCAAATTTGAGGAATTTTTATTCCTCTGAAATACCTATTCCACACTTTGTTTGACAACTAAACAAGGGAAACAGAATGGCATGGGAATAGAGGGGGAATAGCTACCAAATGCGCTGTATAAGTTTTAAGATAAAAAGATGCTTTGTACAAGGGCTTGAAGTCATACAAAAGGGACTTCCAATATAAGGAAGCCATAAGTTTCCTAGAGCAAGGGAATCCACAAATCAAATCCCATTAGATAAAAAATGCATCTGTACAAAATCAGTTCTATTCAAGAAAGTCATAATCTTTTTATACAAGATGAAAGCAAAAATTAGTGCACATAACAACACTCAAGTTGGCAACAAATTCCTGTGACTCAGATGAACACAAGAGAGAAGCTAACACAATAGTTAGAAAACAACAATGGCAATGCTTAAAAGGAATCGGACTTGAAGATCGCAAAACACAAGGCATAGGGGAGAAAAAAACAAATAATTCAAAAACAAACAGCAAAATGGGAGCCATCAAAAGGGAATTTATTTTTAGCCCTTAAAAATAGAAAGAAAATTTTTTTTAGCCCTTAAAAATAACGTCATAAGAAAATATCCAATTCTACTGTCATAAGAAAATAGAAGGGGAATTTTTTTTAACCCTTAAAAATAACGTGTTTTTGTAAATAACTTTCAGGATAATTTTAACTGTTTTTAGTCACCAGAATAGATTTTGGGACAAAAAATGCCCTTAATGAGCCATCTTCTTTAGTGTGCACTTTCAAACAGGCAAAAAATGGAAATAAATAAATAAATATGCAAAAAATTTTGCGAACATCTAATTTTGTGCAAAACATCCATTTTTTTTTGCGAAGGTTGTGCAAAACAAAATAATGTTGCATGAGATGATTTTTTAGAGATTTGGGTCATGACATTCAGGTAAGAGGAGAAGGGTGATATTAAACCGAACAAGGAATCGGTCGTGATGAATGGAAAGCTTGGCTAATGATGTGAAACTAGAAATCCTTGATACGGTGATGAATTGAAAGGAGAAAAATGTGAATCCAAAGCAGGAAATGGTTCTGCTATAGCAGACCATATGTGAGACGGCTGTGGTAGGGCAGGGTTTAGAGAGTTCGTGAAACGTCATGTTGGGAATGTGTGACATGCCAGCATTTAGAGTTGGTGATACATCATGGAGGAAATCTGTGACACAACAGAGTTAAGAGTTGGTGACATGCCATGGTGGGAATTTGTGACACGCCAACGTTTAGAGTTGGTGAGACGCCATGGAAGGAATCTGTGACACGTCAAAATTCAGAGTTGGTGACACGACATGGTGGGAATCTGTGACACGTTAACGTTCAAAGTTGGTGAGACGCCATGGAGGGAATCTGTGACACGTCAGAGTTCAGAGTTGGTGACACGACATGGTGGGAATCTGTGACACGTTAATGTTCAAAGTTGGTGAGACGCCATGGAGGGAATCTGTGACACGCCAAAGTTCAGAGTTGGTGACACGCCATGGAAGGAAGTTGTGACAAGCCAGAGTTTAGAGTTAGTGACACGCCATGTTTAGAGTGTGTGACACAACATTGTTTGTCAAGCTGACACGCCATGATTTAGAGTGTGTGACATGACATTGCTTGGTTTAGAGTTAATGACACGACATTGCTTGAACAGCTGACACATCATGGTTTGAAATAGAGAGAGGAAAGAAAAAGTGAGCAGTTAACGTCGTAATCGTTTGAACTTCCATTGAATTAGTTTCCCTTAGTGAAATGAATAAATAAGAATATTATAAGGTCATTTTTCATTTTAAACATTTATTTTTCAAAATTCCTAACATCTGTGTGATTCATTTCTCACTTTCGCTGGTACTTGAGTGTTCGAGAAGGCTCTTTGCAAGCGTAACGATAGCACAGCACCAGCAACAATGTCGGCTATGAGTGAAGAGGTCAGGGAGTCTCAAATTAAAATATTCTTCTGTTCGTTAATTTTTTACTTTTTTGCTGGGTTTGTTTGATATGTTCGTGTTTTTTGTTTTGTTTTGCAAATGTGTACACTGTGTTTTCTTGCTGTTTTGATAGTTTTTGGGGTTAAGTCGTAGTGGTTTTAGGGGTTTTTTTGTGTTTACCGTGTCACGGCATTATTAGCGTGTGACAACATTTGACTCGATATGCATGGCGTGTAATAATATTTGACTCGATATGCATGGTGTGTAACAACATTTGACTCGATATGCATGGTATGTCACAATATTTGACTTGATATGCATGACGTGTCACAACATTTTACTTGTTATGCATGGTGTGTCACAACATTTTGCTTGTTACAACATTTTGCTTGTTATGCATGGTGTTTCACAATATTTATTCCTTATTTATGTCTTCAGTATACCTTGTTGCACATTACAACTTAACTCACTGGTGCATGTGTGCCATATTTTACAGATCCAACACAGACAGTATGAGGATCATGATAGTTTACTGATCGTGCCGAGGGAGAAGTGGGCGTTCAATGTCGCAATTAACACCCACTATAAGTGGTCGCAGCTGCATTACATCACAAAGACTCTCAAACAGAAGGGGGAGCATGATGCAGTGAAGCGTACGTGCTTTAGAAGGATCTTGGATGTTTATCCACAAAGGTAATTTTACGTCGGTCTCTTGCACAGCATCATGCTTCGCTGGATCACTGAGAGCCAGTCAATGGACCACGAGTTATGGTTTGCCATTAGCAAAAACAAGGCACGGCTATCAAAATAGGAGTTCTGCCTCATCATCGGGTTGAAGTTTAGTCCAATGCCTGATGTGTTCATACGATCGTACAAGGTTGCTGTGGACGGAATTCATGCCAGATACTGGAACGGGTAGAAGAGCGTTAAGCTGTAAGCTTTGCTTGATACGTTTCGCTAGGGCAACTTCCAACGACCAAGAGATGCGATCAAGATGGCACTCGTCTTGATCGCGAATAACATTTTATTTGGTCAAGACTACCGTAGACGGGGGACGCCTTGATTGCTGTCATTGGTGGAGGACATCGACGCTTGGAATGTCTTCCCATGGGGGCACTATGTTTGGAAGCTGACCTTGGACTACCTTTTGAAGGGGTTCGAAGTGTCTAACTCAAGAGTGACAAAGGAAACTCGGTTATGCTACAACATTTTACAGATTCGCATGGGTGATACAGGTACTATCACGAAACATTTTTCAGTTTCCTTTTTACTTTAATAATTTATGGCTACACTCGTTTATGATTTACGATCTGATAATGGTTACATTTGACTTGCAGTTCTAGACAATGGAGGTAATTTCAGCCTTACGAAAAATAGTTACCCCCTCTGGTCCAAAGGACAATGTCTACCCATGAATGTGCAAATGGGATTACAATCAGAAGTCAAAAGACTTCTACATGGCATTTCAGAAGTTAGATTCATCTGAGCATGTGAGTGAACAACTACTAATTTTTGCTTCATATTTGTATAATAATTTTTCCTATTTGATAATCACAACATTTTATTTGTTTATTTACAGTTGAAGGCATTGGAGACGTTAGAACCCATCGCAGATGAGGTCATTCGGGAGTATTTTGTGGACCTTGATGTCCCGTTATCGGAGGGCCATGAGTAAGTGCCAATAGGGTACATGGAGAATCGGTCGAATTAGGGTTGAGGTGCGACGCCAAAAAAGAGAAGCTTGAAGGAGAAAAGAGCCTCTAGTGGCACGAATCGAACGCGCACCACCGCTGGTTTAGTTGATGGGCTGTTGGGCCCTGAGTTGATGGATGAAGGGGCAACCATGGTCAAGGCAGTGAACAACCGGTAAGGACAGTTCTAACGATTTTTTGTTCTCCAATTTTATATGTGATTATCGAATAACATATCTATATTTGTAGTTGGACCATACGCCGACAGCTCTAGAACCACCCACTAGTCTTCCTCAGACGCATAGTGGAAACGACCAGTCGTTAAGATGGGTTTTAACGGTTTGTATTCTACATTCTCACATATGTTTATCGAGTAACACAATAATTTCTGTTATTGCAGTTTACGAAAGCGACGATAGGTCCTCAAGCACCGATGGATCCGGCTCCACCGCAGACTACTAACGAGCCGTTGGTAAGGATATTAAAGTTGTAACGGTTAATGCTCAACAATTCTATATATGATTATTGAATAACATAGTTATATATGTTATTGCAGTTGACCTAGTCGAGAAGAGTCAATGACGGAGCAGTCATTACCCACCAGCTCTGACGGATCATGCGCAAGCATGAAAAAGAGATGTTGGAACTGAAGGCTTCAATTCAGTCATTGACTCTAGCAATGCAGATGCTTGAGAACCGTATCGTTGCTTGGATTCTTGACGACCTTAAATCACAAGTACGCTATTCTATCTTTGCTTGTATTTTGATGGTTTACATTTAGCAACTGTTTAGACTGTGTTTTCTTGCTAGTTTGATGGTTTTTGGGGTTAAGTGGTAGTGGTTTAACTGATTTTTGGTGATTACCGGGTCAGGACATTTGTATTATAGTTAGTTATTGGCGTGTCAGTGTTAGCGTGTGACAACATTTTACTTGTTATGCATGGCATGTTAGAACAATTTACTTGTTATGCATGGCGTGTCACAACGTTTAACTTGTTATGCATGAAATGTCAGAACATTTTGTAGCACATCCATGGCATGTCAGAACATTTTGCTTGTTATACATGGCGTGTTAGAACATTTTGCTTATTATGCATGGCGTGTCACAACGTTTAACTTGTTATGCATGGCATGTGAGAACATTTTGCTTGTTATGCATGGCGTGTCATAACATTTTACTTGTTATGATTTGTGGTATTTTATGAGATAATTAACTGTTTTTCCCATTTTGTAGGGCAGTCCTTCATCTCACGATGCTAGTCTGGAGTACGATGATGCTGATAATGGGCAGTATCATGAACCTGGTGTTCACATTCACGATGACGTTCTTGGTGTTGATGGAGAGCACGTAACTTATGTCGATGACGTAGTCGATGAAGCTGTGGTAGGGGATATCACCTTTCAATCAGATGATGCTGAAGGAGAGCATGTTCATCTGCCCAAGTCCATTATCGATGCATCTGCTGGAAATGAGGGGGACCCTGACTCAGTGGTGGCTGAAGGAAAGCATCTTCCTCCGGTCGATGCATTCGTTGTGGCAGCAGCAGGAGCTATGGTGCTTTATCAAAGCACTCTTAATGCAGTTGAGACACGATCGTCGTCACCAGAGTCATATGCTGTCCATCATGGTGCAGCAAAAATTTCAGACCAAACTGAGCCGGCACGGCTGAAATTGGTGAGCAAATACATGTCAAGCCTGTATGTCGACCCCTTAGTGAGCCGTCGAGATGTGAAGGATACAATCGTAGAAGCCTATGAAGCTTTTAAGAAAGACGAGTCTGAGAGGTAAGCTCATTAACAACATTGCAAATATTGTTTTTAAATAAAACATTAATCCACCAAGACTTATGAAATTCATTATGTTACATATACAGGCGTGACGTCGACATCTTAGGGGATCAAGGGGCTGACTTTTTCATAACCTTAGAGGATCCTAATGAGGAAATGACAGGTAAACATATTGACGCATGCCTTAGCATACTTTGCAAGTGAATGATAGGGCTAAAGTCAAAGCTGTACACTACCCGTGCATGCATGGTTGACACGACATTCTTCGTAAGTTTATTTGAAAATTGTTCAATTCTATAAATACTAAGTTTTTGATTGCATGAAGTGTAAGCTAATGTTTACATGTTTCACAGGACGCCATTCGTATGCTACACACGAAATTTCCAACAAAAGATGTCCGGGCCATAATGCAAATTCTATATGAGTTGCGGGGGTACGTGAAGGGTGAAAGGTCGATATACGGCAAAAAATGAGAAGATGTGGATTTCATCATCGCGCCTTGCAATGTTGGTGGGCATTGAGTGGTTGCGGAGATCGACTTAGTGAGGTGGACGATCAAGGTGATGAACTATGCAAGAACTTCAGATGCTAAGGATAACGGAGTTCATGCGGCTCAAATGACACCCTTAACGACAATGATGCCAATCATTTGCCACTAAGCCGGTTATTTCAACAGAGCACGTCGAAAGAGACGAGATTTGACATCGATACCATTGGATATTCATTTGCCCAAAGCTAAAGTGCATCGGCAGAATGATAGTGTCAGCTGCGGTATGTTCATGATAGGGTACATGGACGATATTTTGCAATCGGAACAGATCGGAGTTAAGTAGAATATGATTGCAAAAATGCATCGATAATACGCTCTAGAAATTTTTTCCAATAGTTGTGAGAGCAAACCTTGAACATAACGACCCTTGTTTGTACATTTTTTTTTGTATATAGAATTATTTTAATACAATTCATTGTATACATAATTAATTCTTTTTGTATACACAATATATTTTATACAATTAATTTTATACACAATTAATTTTTTTGCCTATACACAATTAATTTTATACAAAGAATTTTTTTTCTTTTGTATACAGAATATATTTAATTAGATACACAGCCGCAAGAAGTCAGCGTGTGACGTAATAAATCTGCTACCAGTCAGCTTGTCCCCACATACATCTGCTTGCACTTAGAGTGTCACCCCATAAATCTGTAAAAAGTCAGCGTGTCACGCCGTAAATCCTCTAATACTTAGTGTGTCAGCCCATAAATCTACTTCCACTCAACGTGTCAGAACAATTGGGTCGTGCCATATCATGCCATAAATATGCAAATACTCAGCGTGTGACGCCATAAATCTGCTTCCACTAGACGTGTCATAACAATTGGGCCGTCGCGTGTGACCCCACGATACTGCACCAAGTCAGTCGTGTCATGCCATAAATTTGCTTTCACTCAGTTTGTCATGACTGTGAAACAACAAGGTTCAGAATTTACGACACGTCAAAGTTAGAATATGTGATAAGACTGTGACACACCATTGCTTGAACAGCTAACACGCCATGGTAACCGTTTAGACTTCCACTGAATTAATTCCTAAACGATAAATGAATAAATGAGAATATTCTAAGGCCATTTTTCATTTTAAACACTTATTTCTTAGAATTCCTAACGTCTGTGTGATTCATTTCTCATTCTCGCCTGTACAGGAGTGTTCGAGAAGGCTCTTTGCAAGTGTAACGACACCATAACAACAACAACAATGTCGGTTATGAGTGACGTGGTAAGTGAGTCTCAAATTAAAACATTCTTGTGTTCGTTAATTTTTTACTTTTTTATTGGGTTTGTTTTGATATGTTCGTGTCTTTTGTATGTTTTGTTTTGCAAATGTTTAGACTGGGTTTTCTCACTAATTGGATGGATGGTTTTTGGGGTTAAGTGGTAGTGGTTTAACTAGTTTTTGGTGATTAGCAGGTCAGGACATTTTTGTATTATAGTTAGTTATTGGCGTGTCAGCGTTAGCTTGTGACAACATTTTACTTGTTATACATGGCGTGTCACAACGTTTAACTTGTTATGCATGGCGTGTCAGAAAATTTTGCTTGTTATGCATGGCGTGTCACAATATTTTACTTGATATGCACGACGTGTCACAACATTTTACTTGTTATGCATGGCGTGTCACAACATTTATTCCTTATTTATTTCTTCACTATACCTTGTTGCACATTATGGCTTAACTCACTGGTGCATGTGTGCCATGTTTTGCAGATCCAATGCAGACAGTATGAGGATCTTGACATTTTGCCTCTCCAAGAGACGGGGGAGTTCATCCAGTGAAGCCTACGTGTTCAGGATGCTCCTAAAGGTCAATCCACAAGCTTCGTCTATCAAACTTTGACTTTGCTTGCATGGTTGAGTTGATTGTAGCCCAATACAGTTTTCCTAGTACCCCAAGATAAGCATACATGGGTTTGTCAACCCTCTGCATAAAGTCTAAAAACTCCCTTGGTTTTAGGGATTGAGGCATCTTAATTGGTGCTCATATCTTTGCAAAATCAACAGCCATAGAGTGAAGAGTTGCCAATTCTAGGCTGGATCGAGACCTTAAATCATGGACCTAAAATTGGCAACTCTTCACTATATGGCTATTGATTTTGCAAAGACAAGAGCACCAATTGAGATGCCTCGATCCTTGAAACCAAGGGAGTTTCTAAACTTCATGCAGAGGGTTGACAAACCCATGTATGCTTCCCTTGGGGTACTAGGAAAATTGTATCGGGCTACAATAAACTCGATCATGCAAGCAAGGTCAAAGTTTGATAGACGAAGCTTGTGGATAAACATCTAGGAGCATCTTGAATCACGTAGGCTTCATTGCATTGAACTCCCTTATCTCTTCGAGAGTCTTTATGATGTAATGCAGCTGTGACCACTTACAGTGGGTTCTAATATTGAGTATGGATAAGCATCTGAGAGCTGGAATCCCCTAAATAACAATTAAAATATCAAGTTAGTTGATTTTTCTTATAACATGTGTTACTTTTTTAAAACTTTCCTTAATTTTATTAATTTTTTACCATGTCACCAACAAGACTGCAACAATTTTGTGTTTCAAGCCAAGTTTGCATGCACTCAGCATGTCACCACAATTGGGCCCTGCCGTGTCACCCGTCAAGACTGCAAGAAGTTAACGTGTAATGCCATAAGTCTGCATTAAGTCAACGTGTCATGCCGTAAGTTTGAATTAACTTGGTGTGTCACGCTATAAGTCTGCTTGCACTCAGCGTGTCACCATAATTAGCCCCTGCCGTGTCACCCGTCAAGACTGCAACAGGTCAGCGTGTCACGTCATAAGTCTGCATTCACTCAACGTGTCACCACGAAAATTACAAGCAGAATGCTCTTAGTTGACTAACCCATATTGGTGAAATTTAATTACTCATGAAATAGAAAGGAATTTCATTGTAAGAACATAAACGGTTAAATCAAATGAAATAGAAAGGAATTAAATCAAATCATTAATTGTTTAATACAAATGGTAATAAAATGTGACAAATGGGGTAACAGTATAGGGACTTTATCTCTTAATATTGGTAGCCATTCCATGCTTGTTGTTTCTTCATAAGATTTGTGTAGCCACTTATACTTAATGTTGTAATTGTAGTTGAACTGGTTTTGCTTTACGTATTTGTCTGCTCGGTCATTCTATGAGCCACTTTTAGTTATGGAATTTGTTGCTAAACATTTCAAGCAGATAAGCTTGTCAAGGCTCTTATCTGATGGAGATTGCAATCGAAAACATTCTTACAAGCAATGTGAGAATATACTTTAACACGATCTTGATCAGACAGAGGCCTTGATAGGCTTATTTGCCTGAAATGTTTGGCAACAAAGTCTGTAACTAAAAATGGCTCATAGAATGACCGAGCAGACAAATCCGTAAAGCAAAACCAATTCAACTAAAATTTTCAGACACATTTAGTTAGGCAGACAAGCTGTCTTCATCCACAACACACCCTACATTTTCAAACATTGTCCTTCGTATTGGATAGTTGTTGTGTGTGTGACCGATTTGTTTGTAACTTGAACATGCTTTGGGTCGGTGCACTAGTGGAGGCACCGATGGACTTGGAGATGGTGCCAGATTTGTGGATGGAACTGCAAATAGGGATGGGCAGTTCTGTCTATTATGCCGGTACTTCTTGTATTATGAACATCTCCATGCTCGACTACCTTCACCAGCTGATGGAATCCTTCTCCTCCTAGGTCTTCCCACTTGGCCTCGCCAAGGTGGGGGTAAGACGATAATTTCTTTCACATAAGGGGGGATGTCCCACTCACTAGGATGCCCACCGGTCTAATGGATCCCGAACAACCTTCCACCAAAACGGTTGTCTTGTAGTAGTCAGCACAGAATTCAATGGCTTCATGATTGCATTTACTGAAAAATACAATAAACTCAATCTTCAAGCACAATGTAAATGCTATGTCAATTATGGTTCAAATAAGAAATAAAGATATTCTGACCTTATTGCTGCAATGGCATGGCTGCATGGCAGTAAATCTGTTTAGAACTCACAACATGAACACGTCTTATTGGACAGGTTTATAAGTCCGTCCATCTTCTCGTCTTTAACTTTGAACTCCACTCGATTGATAGGCTTAACTACAAAGCGATGTGCATCATTGAACTGTTTGCTCAATTGCCTGGCAACCCAAGGGCTGAGGGGCGTGGTCACCTTGACGGCCTCCTCATACCGATCATGGAACTAATGCTGGAACATGTCTCTGATGAACTCGATCAAAATAGTGATTGACATTTGTCTTGCATGCTTCAAGCATGAGTTAACACATTCCGTTATATTGGATGTCATCATTTAGTATCGCCTTGTCGGTGAACATGCACGTGCCCATTTCTCAAGCCTTATTGTCATAAGGTCAGCGTAGGCTCCCGCGTGAATATGCTTGAGCTGGTTCATATGACTGTTGAAATCAGAAACCTTATAGCAATCTCGAGCAAAGGTGAAAATCATAGAAACGTCTTCGCACTTGAACTTGTTTTTAAAGTTTTTTTTTCAAGTGGTAGCCGCATAAACCATGGTGCACATCTGGGTATGCATTTTGGATTACTTTCTTAATGTCGAGATGCTGATTAGAAATAAACATAGTGTTTTCAAGACAACCAACCGCATCACGCAGCTTGCTAAGAAACCACATCCACGAGTCTTTGTTCTCAACATGGCCGATGCCAAACGCAACTGGATACACGCACTCGTTCGCATCTTTGCATACAGCGACAAACAGAACACCCTTAAACCTGCGTTTCAAATGTGTCGCATCAATTACAACCGTAGGACACATTACATCCCTAAACCCAAAATACAAGCCTCGTATGACCAGAAACAATATTTGAATCTTTCTTCCTCATCAGTAGCCACTGCAGTCACTGTGCCAGGATTTTCTTGATCTAACATATAAAAATACGAGGGTAGTAATTGAAATGACTCCTCCGGTGGATAAAAAACAAGCCTCTCCACATGCTCATTCGCTTGCCAAGCCTTACCATACAAGCATTCCAAACCCTATTGAACCCTCATCTCACAAATTATGTCCTTAGGTCTCAATGCTACTCCATTAGTCCGAAGCTTGTGTGACATAAGTTCACAAATCATCTTCGCACTCGTAGTTGGAAATCGCCCTTGCAAACCATCAACGGTATAGGTGTGTACTTTATGAAATGTCCGAACTTGCCAATATTCTCTTCTATCAGGTAACTTCGTTGCATGCACACTGAACTTGCATGCGTTATCCTTGCAACCAACCTCATAACGAGCTTTACATGACCTTTTTACTTTTATCGAAAACTTATCTTTTATAACCAACATGTTCAAAGCTTGTTTCAACTCGGCCTTTGACGAAAACATTCTTCCTTTGTATAAGCGATCTTTGGCACATTTCGACTCCTCAGTGGTAATTGTTTGGAAAGAAAACCTTTCTGCACCTGTAATTGCTCACGTATGAGATATCCTTGCATTTCCCCATTTTTGATCATTGTCATCGAGCAATGTATCAAGGGAACGAATCCTGTTCTCACCAGCGATGGGGTTATTGTATATGGGGTCATCACACTAAACATTTCCTACATCAACACCTCCAACAGGTTTCGTTTCGCCTTCAAAATTATTGCAAATTGGAATGTTACTATCATAAAGGTAGTCATCATCTGAACTATCATCTTGCCATTGTTCAAGCCCATCATCTGAAGTGTCATCAAATCTATCTTCACCGGCAACGAACAAATCTCCCTCATAAAATGCAGTATTATCCTCTAGGGTCACAATGTCACCCTCTAACCTCACATTGTTGTCCTCAAGTGTCGTATTCTCATTTGACAATGACATTACACACTCTATAGTTTCATCCGATCGTTGCATTTGTTCAAGAGAAGTAAGAAATTGGTTTGATGCACATCTTGATCAAAATTGTGCAGCCAATTGTTCTGTAAGTGTCATCTGTCTATCGGACTGCATAAACTCTTGTGCATATCTCAATTGCCATTGTTGTGGGTTACGAACCGAATGGTGTGGTATATGTGAAGCATTGTAAATCTCATTTTGATTGAGCTAATTACCATGTTGTCCAACTTTTTCATGTGACATAACATTTGTTTGGCGTCCCTTAATGCTGACATACACAGCCGAAACATTCCTCTGTTCTAGCAGAATTAATGCAACATCCTCATTGTCCTTGATAATTGGTCGTGATAGCTCTCCGGGTGTACTGATCAATGCATGTAACTCAATCTCGTCAATTTATGAGTTTACCCTAACAACATCTTCAACCAACTTTATCAAGCCCGCAAACGACAAATCACTCCTAACCCCCCGCATTCGTGACTCACCACCCTTGTAAATGCCATCCACCCACTGACCACCGTGTCTTATCACAAGTCGCACAATTGGAATCCCATTGAAATTTTGAAAAAAAAATATTGTCAATCATTTTACACAATACATGTCGTGATAAAAAATTTGTCAATCATGTTGTTACATGCCATGCATATAACGTAAAATGTTGTAACACGCCATGCATATCAAGTCAAATGTCTTGACACGTCATGCATCATTGTCGTGACATGCCAATCACTGTAATTACTAACTCGTTACACCAACAGCCGTGACAAGCTAAAAACCCTAAAAACCAATTTACCCACAACACATCAGGAACAGTCGTGACATGCTCAAAACCTAAAAAACTAGTTAACCCACTACACACCAGGAACAGCAGTGACAAGCCAAAAACCCATAAATCCAGTTAACCCACGACACGCTAGGAACAGCCATGACACGCTAACAATCCAAAAAACTAGTTAACCCACAATACACTAGAAACAGCCGTGACATGCTAAAATAACGCTAACACATGTTATAGATGCATGACGTGTAACAACTCTGGTCAATGTTTCTAATCCATCTTCTAATTTGCACCAAATGTTTTAGAAATTTAAGTGTGTTGCAGAAAAAACCCAATAACAGGTACCTTGATGTCATATCTACTATAGGGTCTGTTAATCTACAACAATATGGCCAAATGTCGAGAGATAGACCATAGCTCGATGACGATGGTGCTCAACAAAGAGTTGACAAAGCTCATATAATTCAAAGATCTGAGAAAGCTGAGGACGATGGTGCTCAATAGAGACTTGCCAGAGTTGAGAGAGAAATATGACCGAGCTCAAACAGCTGAGCGCATTTATTTTTATGTTTTTCTATTTTATCTCTGGAGGGAGGCAAATAGCTCAAACAACTGAGTATTTATTTGAAACGATGTTTTTAAGGGCATTTTGGTCTACTCATGCTTATTTTTGGTTAAAAACATAACTTTATATGGGTGGTTATTTCTGAAATCACCTTATCACGAGGTCATTTTTCTCACAATTTCCTCAAAATAGAATTATATACGTTATTTTAAGATGAAATCAATTTGGATATTCCTTTAAGTAGAGGTGCCACAAGCGGATGTGTTAAGATAAAAGAAGAGAAAATGAAACTTTATAAGTTTGAAGATAAAAAGATGCTTTGTACAAGGGCTTGAAGTCATACAAAAGGGACTTCCAACCTAAGGAAGCCATAAGTTTCCTAGAGTAAGGGAATCCACAAACCAAATCCCATTAGATAAAAAATGCACCTGTACAAAACCAATTCTATACAAGAAAGTCATAATCCTTCTATACACAAGATGAAAGCAAAAATCAATGCACATAACAACACTCAAGTTGACAACAAATTCCTATGACTCAGATGAACACAAGAGAGAAGCTAACACAATAGTTAGAAAACAACAATGGCAATGCTTAAAAGGAATCAGACCTGAAGATGGCAAAACACAAGGCATAGGGGAGAAAAAAACAAATAATTCAAAAACAAACAGCAAAATGGGAGCCTTCATTATTGGTCATCAACCCCAAAAGTCTCACCATGATGTGTACTAGCAGGAACCTCACTGCATATCCAAAGAGGGTTGCTTGGACATTACACATTGTCTTTTGCAAGTGTGTCAATAGCTCCATAAGTTGATTGTAAAACATGCTTAATTTGCCATTCCTTGATCTTGCCAAGCAATTTGCTAACTTGGATAACCAGGTGTCTCAATCTCCATGAGGTTTCATTTGAGGTAAATATCCACTTAACAACATTACTATTGTCACATTCAAGGATAAGGGGGAAAGCTTCATTCCACCTAAAGGCAACATAAATGAGTGCCATTTCTCTAACTGCCATTAGTTCAACTTTGTTGGAATCACAAATGCCGATCTTTAAATAAGTAGGTAAAAGTGTCTCCTAGCTCATTCTTTAAAAGACCCTCAATGCCCAATTCACTAGGGTAGCCTCTAGATGCTCCATCCATATTGAACTTAAGGCTACCATTTTGTGGCCTAGACCAAAACTTTATCAGTTATAGAAAAACTTGAAGTCTATATTTGAGAAAGTAAAATTATAGATGTACTATATACAACTAATCCTAATCTTATTTATAATCGAATTCTAACTAACTAACCGTTTAGAATATAACTTTAATAAAATAATATATTCTAAGTAGATAATAGTACTATATGATAACTTCAACTAAATAATTTGTCTAATTATCTTAACAAGATGTGGATTTTGTTTGCCAGTAACAACAGGCCTCACGTTAGAACACTCGAGTGTAGTAGGTGTAAGAAAGATCAATGTCACCAATCATAACTTTTTCACAAGGGAAACCGCTGCCACAGACAAGTTTCACTGCAAGTGTTGTTGTTGAAGTTCCCCGAATGTTTTTGAAGCTTACATCGCTGATCTTGACACGCGATGGAGCCTGAAGAATGAGACAAATAACCACCATAGACATGTGATGTGAGTGACTATATATTAATTTGATTTACTATACAAGCAAATAATACTAATATTATTGTGCTAATGAGCTGGACATGTTTTACCTTTGCATTGCACTTCTTGTGTGGGCAACATCCTTATCTGTAAGAATTGGATTGCTGAAATTAATCATTATAATAATGTCCTCAAAATGCATATGAGAGACAATGCCTTCCAAAGAAGTTTGGCCAAGTTTTGACCCTCACTCCATTCATTGTATTGATGAGAGTGCAGTTTGCACTAGTGATTCTAGCAACTGATTCGTCCTTATAATTTCCAAGACTTCCAACACTGATGTCATGACCGGGTCCGCATGTTATATCATATAGTAATCTGCTGGCTACCACCACCAGTCAAAACACTTCGATTGAAAAGTTATATCACATAATATGACTATTAGATTGATGATGGTTTTTCATATCAAAACTTATATCTCCTTATAAAATAATATTTAAAAAACACTTTTAAATCTAAAAGTTATAAAAGAATTAAATTTTTCATAGTATGATTCAAAGATTATGTTTTATCATATGAAAAGTTATTTTTTCTTAAAGTAACTACTAAAAAAAACCTTTATTCAAAAAGTTATATCTTACAACATGTAAAGATGTGTTTAGGATAAAAAGATACTTTAATGAAAAGATTGTATCTAAAAGAAGGTGAAAAGTATTATGTATTGAATGAAAATTTAGCAAAAAAAAAAGATCAAAACACTTTGAGTTCCCACATGTATTCAAATTTCTTATAATATTCTACTTATTGTAAAAAATAAACTCTAAGACCAAATAATTTTACAACCTTCTTATGTGTTTAGCGGTTTAATCTTGTATGTACAAGGCGTAGTTAAATATTTTAAAATTATTCATATAATTTTCTTTTTGCATATCAAATTATATGGGTGAAATAAGTGTTAAAGACGATACTTTTTAAGATAATCAATTTTACTGGTTGTTTTTGAATTTCAAATAACCCCATTTACACCAACACTGATTGCATCTCCCTTGGAAAAACATAACCTTTCATTTTAAAATACACCAACAATCATCGTCGGTAGCAATTTTTGAGTCAGCAATATTGATCCCACTAGAACGACGGATATGGATTACATACGTGTTGGGGCTTTCATCAGGTGAGTAAATAGTGATATTTGTGAAAGCAAGGTTCTTGCACACCAAAGGTTAATGTGAAATTGTTTGCTGTCCAGTGACGTTATATCCCTGACCAATGCATTGGTGATGAAGTTGAATCTTTGGTTATGTCCATTAATTTGAAGCAATGAAATTGTTAGCAGCACTAGTAATGTTTGTTAGTTGTAAATTTGAAATGCTAAAGAATTTTGAAAGCTAGGATCTTACAAGAGGAAGTTTTGTTTTTGTTTTTTTTTTTTAATATAATACTCTCTGTAAACTCGACAATTAAAAGCAAGAGTTAGAATGCCATATAGAGTCTTATACCTTAGTAGTAAAAGACTCCTTTGGCATAGAAGCCAGCTTAAAGAGTTAATACATAACAATTCTACACCAAGCCAGCTTCTATAAAAGAGAACAGCAGTAGCACCAACAAAAGGCTCTATACCAAACATGCTCTGGTTATTAACAAAAAAAAAAAAAAAGAAGAAAAGAAGAGAACGGTGCTTCATGCCAAAGTCAAATCTAAATTCACCGCTTCGCCAATTGGACTGGGTTGTCCCTGAACAAAGTTCAAGCGACTCCTTACTGTACTCTTGGAATCCGCTTCTCCAGTAACTTGATTAGTGCCAAAGGCAGCCAGTGAACCACTTCCACAGCGATCAAAGCGAGTATAGTCAATGGGCTGAGCCAGAGTCAAATCTAATTCACTACTTTGTCATATGAACTGGCTTGTCCCTGAACCAAATCCGAGCTACGCCCTCCTGTACTCTTGGAATTTGCTTCGGCCAGTGAACCACCCTCATTGAGATCAAAGGGTGCCTCTATGTCTCTCTCTTCTTTGGTCTTAGGGCATGCACGGAGCGATTGTTCTCCCATACTATCTTGCCAGGTTGTTCAGCACTAAAATTTTCAGCCGAAGGGATCGACACATCTGCTACATTCTTCTTGATAGCTCCCTCCTGTTTGACCGGTGCATCTTCCTTTGGCAGTTGCTGACTTGCTGTTGCTGTTGCCCGTGCTTAAAATTGCTAATCTCTGAGTGCCTTGTGCCAGTAGTTTCACCTGCTAGTGGTTTTTCAACAATTTGGCCGACGCCATATCGTCCTACAATGAAAGAAGGAAAGCAAGATCTGATTTTTTTCAACAATGGCGGTGATCCATACCGTGGATTTCAACAATAGCAGCGGTACTACAAAACTGTAAAGCTCAAAAGCTAGGAATTTTTTTGTCCGCTGACTCTGGTTCGCTGAATTTTTAGCAAATTTTCCAACATTGAAAGGACAATCATCAAGAAAAGAGACTCTTGGTTATCGGACCAGAGATTCTTGCAATGATTCACACTCTGATCAATGCGTTGGAAAGTAGCCCAACTAGGCTCTGTAAATTTGGTAGGATCTGCTGGGGCCTTCAAGTTTCCTCTCACTTGAACTTCCTGGGAGCTTTACAAGGGCCTTCCAGTGCCACCTGGCTCAACACATATGCCCCTTCTGGAATCACGACCATACTCGGAGTTCCTAGAGAACAGGCCTCTTTCCAAGCACTCACCAATGCCTGATTGATATCTGCATTTCCATCTACCTTCGCACCGTCCTTCAGTACATCAAAAACACCATCGGACTGTGCTTCAGCATTAGACGTTACAAGTTGTAACAATGACAGAGCCAACATATTCAATCTCATTTCCATCTTTCTATGCTTTTCTTCCCTTTCTTTTCGCTGAATAGTTTGTAAGAATATTGTTGTGGTTCCTTCTTAGTTTCAACTTTCAACCCATCTTATAGTGTAACTCAAAAGCTTAGTACCACTTAAAATCCCCAACCAGTTATTAGCTAATTTAATCAAATGCTTGGTTAAGGATTTCCAAGGTTCAAATTTAGTTAAGATAAAAAAAAAATTGCAGGAGTAAGGCCAATTCGTTTGTTAAAAACTAAGAAGGTAAATAGGTCTAGTATCAGTACTAATTACTGTATATACACAGCATTATCCTTTATCTTTTCTTTTAAAAAAAAAACATTATCCTTTATCTATTACATAGTGATATATTGGATCATAATAGCATTAGCTTACTTTCCAGCTACTGAATCCCATGTAGCTTACTTTTATATTATGTTTGATAAGATTTCAAAAAAATCCATGCCGATCCTGCCGGCATATCTATTTAATAAAAGAACAAAGAAACAAAGAGAGAACAAATTAAGAGTACTAGTAAGCTTTTCCTCATAGTGACATGCTCCTTTCAGAAATCCACAAAATGTGTGAATTTACATTATAATTCCATCAATTAAAAATTAATATATATCAAGTCATAGAGTTTGTTTTTCTTCAGCATTATCCTTTTTTTTTATTATTTTGAAACGCCAATTACAAAAATGCCGAAATAAATCTACGGCCGTGAACAAATAAGCTGCAGACTCCAACCGGCATAAAAACAACATCACAGCGTCAGCCTTAGACACAGCACCACCCAACAGTAGAATGGCACTTGACTGTGCCTTGAGAAGAAGAATAAAAAAAAACTCGAGGTGGGATCCCCATCAACGATGGGCAGAGCATACCCCCAAATTCCGAGAATTATCCTTTTCATCCAAGATCCTGCGAATGTTGTCCAAAGCATCTTTGGCAGCCCTGTTATGTGCAATTTCCTTCTTGAGACTACATGAGCCTCTTCCCACAAGTCGGTCATCTACGAAGACATCAAAAGCAGTGCTTTCTTTCCATAAATCTACAAACTTCACTTTCAAATTCCTCTTCTGGCACACTTCATACAGCTGCGTCACAGGGTGTATCTCGAGGTTTTCACGCCTGATTACGGGCTCCAGCAAATCCTTGAATACCTATCCAAAACAATTTTTTCATGGTACGGTGTTCTAATGAAAATTGTTCGTCCCATTACACATTGCTACGGTAACTATGTTTGATCTTAATTGTTGCATTTGACTGCATAATACAAGGTCCAAAAAGAGAAGATTTATTATTATTATTATTATTATTATTTACAAGTAATTGAATAGTTGGACTATGGGATCGTTTCACCTTTAACATTGTGGTCTTCGTTTGTTTGTAGTTTTTAGAACCTTGGAGTTAAAGAGATATTATATTAAAAGCGAGGAGAAGTTGCGGAGAAATGTATGGTTACCGTCCGAACAGTATCAATGGAGGAATTGCTGTCAATGAAAACGGCCCCAATCGAGGCTTCAACAAGATCGGCTAACGCCTTTGGCACGTCAACGAGTCCATTAGAACGCAGGGGATAGCGCTGTATTTCTTTAGAAAATTGTCGAATCTGTACGTGTTAAGATGTTGCAAACGTCGTTAGATTGAGAGCTTGAGAAAAAAGGAAGCATGGCATCATACACTATTATACAATATTTCTGGCAAATGACCCAAAAAGGAGAAGATGCCTTTTGGGGAGTTGAAGACAAACCAGTAACGAATGCCTCTACTCTAATTATCATCGTTTAGAACTAAGGTACAAAACCTTTCCAGCATAAAGACAACAAATCGATCGATGATCTTGTATCCTGGCAGGTCTAGTATTTAGTGTATATATCAAACATAGACCTAGACCTAGTCTTTGGCCGACTATGCTCCAACTTGTAAAAAACAAAAGCTACCTTTTATTCTACAATATTCCACAGGCAATGAAAATTACATATTCAATATTTCAACAAAAGGCCCGTTTTTGTTGTCCAGGAAAGTTATTTAGTTCAATTTCCCTTCATTGTTTTTCCAACTAATATTCAGCCTTATATATGTGCATATAAATAGTAATGATAAATGCATTAGTAAAAATATAATAAAAAAGGCTTCAACAGAAGAGATTAGCTTAATTAAATTTGGTTTAACCGTTATTATGATTGTTAATTCAAAGTGGAGATTTAAGATTGAGGAGAGAATAAAAAATTTAGAGTCTGTCTAATCCTTGCTTGATCAAAACTGAAACTCTTTTCTACTGGCAGTGATTCTTTTGGGAAGTTTAACCCAAGTTGGACAAACCATTGAAACTGAATTCAAGTGAAAAATGTGAATCTCTCAAGTTTTCTATTAGATTGGAAGAAGTCAACTCACACCAAATCTAAAAACTAGAAACATCACTGTCCAAGAAGATTTCAACAACTAAAACATTATTACGCCACCAGAATCATCACCGTCTAACCGTTCAGCATTGACCTTACCCAACCATTCATTATCCCTTTTGATTAATCAAACTCAAGAGCCAAAAAAAAAAAAGTCTGAATTCTTAGATGATATATCTCTTAAAAAATTATCTCTATAAGAGTGTATTATCTCTTCATTAAAAAAGAAAAAATAAACAAAAAAAATGTCTTTTTGTCGCTTACTTGTTCCGCAAGAAGAGGTTTCTTGTGGCGTAAATAACGGTGCAGTCCATGCTTATAGGCAACGCGCGCGAGTTTCTCGGTGTCGACATTAGCGGCTCGGAGCCTGGTCAAAGCCCCCGGTGGCAAATCAGGGTACTCGAAGTACTGCTGTTTGGTGAAGAGCAGGTTAAGCACAGAGTCACCCACGTACTCTAGCCGCTCGCTGGAGAAGCTCTTTCCTAGAGAAGCATGTGTGAAAGCTTCCTCTAACAAGCCTTTGTTGTTAAACTGGTAGCCCAGAATGTCCTCCACCTCATCCAGACTCGGCAACGAGTCTATCTGGGCTGACTCGACCGCTGACTCCATTTGTAGTCGGTCGAGTGCTTCCTCCTCTAGGGTATCCATGGCGGTCATGGTAAAATACAAAGGGGAGGGGTTTGGTGAAATAAAACTGCTAATAATAATGTCTATGGACTGCATGTACCAAAAACATAATGGCTATGAACGATGGTAGAAGTATTATATATAGAGAGAGATATACATAGACTAATTCGGAGAAGTTGAATGAGAAGAGAATAATAGAAAACAAGCAACTAGCACTGGGACTAGGACAGGAGAGTTCTAAAAGATAATATTCTCGTTTTTTGGTTGATAAATATTTTTTAATTGCCGTACAGTACATGTTAGAAAAAGAAGATAGAGGTCATAACGAGGGTTTCGGGGTTTTCAGTTTATGAAAAGCAAAGTTTATGGAAAGATACCGTTGGCAAAACGTCTGTGAAAAGAGAAACAAAAGGTTGACCCTTTTCCTTTTCAACATTTTGCACCGCCTTCATTTCCGTTTAATCTTATACTATTATTATTTTTCTTAAAATATATATATATTTATTTTTTTTTTACTTTTTGGTGTACATGAAAAAAATCTAAAGTAAGATTAAAAAAAAATGGTTTTTGGTCTTGGATAATGTTATCCCTCCTTTAATTTAATTACCAATAAGTCAAGTCTTGAATGTTGTTATTAGATATGTGTTTAATTGTTTATAAGATATATAATAACTTGTAAACTAATAATAAACTTCAGAATTGATCTTTTTATATACTGAGGATAAAATTAGAAAATTTTTTACATGGTAACTTTTATGTAACTATTTTCACGATGTTGTTCAAATATTTCTCAAGTGAATCAACGTATTTATCTTAGTATACTTCCATGTATTGTAAATAATAATAATAATAATAATAAATCTATATTGAATTATTAAGTTAGCATATTTAGTTTTAGACAATTAATATGCTAAATTCATAATAAACTATAACTTTCCTTATTTACAATTAAATAAAGTCTTATTTGATTATTTTATATATTTCACTTTGTGTGGTAAGAATCATAAAAAAAAGGTAGTAATGCATGAAAAATGCTGCCAAAAGCATACCTCAATACAAATTGGTTACGTTTTGTTAGGGCTTTTAGCAAAGCCAAGAGCTATAGCCTACAAGGAACCCCGAATTTAATAATGAGGTCAAAACGCCTTGTTCGTGCGGTACAAGCATTGGCGCAATACAAGGCAGCCAGTGAGGAGAAGACCGCTTTATTTCCATGTGGGTGGGCAAAACAATGGGTTCATTGGAGCTTTGAAAGTTGCTTTTGAGATCAGAAAGATGATGGGAAGTTTGGCACATTCCGATTACCCAACTGTATTCATATAAACTTATCCAAAATTACAAAAATATTTCCAAGGCATTACTTATGCCTTGCATAAAAAAAAAGAAAGTATCTATATATATATGTATTTTATTATTATTTTATCTTCTTAATTTTTCCTCATCACCACTTCCACCATAAATTATATTAATCATTGTAATTCCCATCCTTCACAATTTATCCTACTCCGTCTAAATTTATAGCAAACTAAGCATGGGTGGACAAAATGGTTTGTACAATTTTTGTTTTCGTTTCTTGCTTTTAACAATTTAAGTTAAAAAAAGGCTAGCTAGTGGAATTTTTTTATTTGAAAGTTGAAATAATATTTAAATACTTAATTTAATGATAAATTCGTGTATCTATTTAATGAAAAAAAATCACATAAAAATAGTCATATATACAACACTAAGAAATTGTTTCATCAAGCCAATAATTTAATATTATATATATGATTAACCCTTTATTAATATCTCTTTTAATTTTGTAAGGGGCGTAACTTGGGAATATAATGCATAATCAAGGTATAATGTTTTAAAAAGTCCTTCAACTATTCAAGAAATTTCATATAAATTCTTATTCTTTTATTTTATTTTAATAATAATTAGTCAATTATTAATTATAAAAATTTATTTGATATAAAATAAAAAAATAAAAACTTTATTGAATAAAGTAAAAAAATAGAGTTTATTTGAATTTTTTTAATTACTTTAAAATTTTGAATTAAAACCCTTAGTAGATAAAGAAAAACATAGCATGCTCATAGATTTGGAAAACTTCACAAAAACGTATGGACTTTAGTATCCCTTTAATTAAAAAAATAAAATAAAAGACAAAGAGCAAAAGTGGGTTTGTTAGAGTTTTGACACGCCTTAAAAGTTTTGGACGGAGTATGAAGGCCAAGAATCCAAGGACAAAAAAGTCGCCTTTTTTCCCTTAAAAACGAGAGAGTCGTGAGACCTTTGGTGCTTGTTCTGGATTTCATCTGCTTTTAAAATTATTTGTCTGAAAGAAAGAAATGATCTAATATGAACTTACTGGAAAGGGCCCATCACGATGAACACACATAGCAGGGGAGGTCGGCAAGTTAGTTGGATCCATCCTTAAGCTTTGGCAGGCTGATGTGTTCAATGTACCAAACTACCAACAACATTCGTTCTTGCGCCCCAAGAATTACTACTATATGCCTATGGTGGTACAGCGCTGAATTGCAGCCTTTATTGCCTTTTCTTTCTTTTTTTTCTTGTTCATCACATGTGGAAAGCAATCAACTCAATTGGATGACGGAAAATGACAATTACTGTAACTTACAATTCTTTATAATCAACTGAAAAGGAAAAATGAAACACATAGACCCGCACCCTTATTCTGTAATAACAAAACTTAAGTAATATTTTACGTGCCAACTTTGCTTCCATAGTTAGATGTCATTTTATAATGATCTGATAATATATAAAAATTATATATTATTAATGCATTATATATAAATGCTTGTGCATAATACCAAGATTAAAAAAGTCATATATCCATTAGATGTGTTATCTAAGCCTCGATTACACCAACTACTTGATTTTTGGTTTCCTGATGTAGATAAAAAAACTTAGTGTAATATATTTCTTCTATTGAGAATAAAAATGAAAAAGAATCTGTCAAAAATTTCCTGCTTAACTTATTATTAGAGCTTAATGGATATATATAACTCTTAAATCTCGATTCCCACAGGGCTGTTGTTCTAGATTGGTTGTAAAGTACAATATCTAAAATATTAATTTAATTTTTTTTGGTTTTATAATTAAAAATGACAAGTCCATTGACAGATTTGGACCGCCCCAGAGAGCCCACCGTCAGATTTACTTAAAACTTGCTCACTCTTTTTATCACAGTAGTTCCACTTTTTTTGAAAAAAAATTTTCAGGAGGCCATCTCAGATATTGCTTGAAAGTCTTCAGCCTGCCAGCTCGAAAAGGCCACATTCTACATCTCTTCATTTCTAAAATTACACTGATAAGCCTTCTAAGAATAGATTAGTTATGGAGTCCTAATCCTCTAGCGCATCTGCAAAACTTCTGTTCAGGCTCCTCAAAGTTCATCATGTTCCCGAGGTTGTTCTTTGTTCATCAAATCTAGTTCATGTTGCAGCCACTTTAGCTTAACTTCCGGACAAAGAGCTGGTGTAGATAACAAAGCTACATACTCGCAACAGCTTAACTCTACCCTAGTAAGCCATTTGCAATCATCTTAACTAGTCCTAGTATCGTGCCCTGAGTTTCACACGGTAGCCACATTTGCAGGCAAATTAATAATTGGCGGACTCATGTCAAACATTAACTAAAAAGTTTTGGTGACTTCAGTTCCACACCAGTGAAATTATTAGTTAGCAACTTATTCATCATCGCAATCTAAAAGGATGTAACCCATTCTTTTACAAAATTTGTCTCAACATGATATAGTGCAGCTGGTGGACTGCACCGTCATTTTAGAAGCTCAGCCCTGAAGCAATTCTGCAACTAATGTGCGATAACCAGAAACACTAAAAACTTGCTTAAACAGTTCACTAATAACATATAACCGAGGCATCCATTAGAGTTATTATAAATTACATCAAATGCAATCAAACATCAACAACTAGCATAACACGACCCCTCCCATGGAAAAACTCATAACAAACATGGCGGAGATACATGCAGTTTGCTACTACATTCATGCTCCACTACAACTCTCCCAGTTACCAATAACTCATGTCATCTCACTAAACGGAGTCAAATAGAATAATATAAAATGCAAAAACACCCTCAGATTTGCAGTATAAATCATTAGTAACTTCTAGCATGAACTATGTAGTGCCCGCATATTAAATAGGAAAAACAGAAGCAGGCTTTATTAATGGCATAGAGATCGTGATGGAAACTGCAGTGACAAAGAATTACAAAATCTATCTAAATGTGGAGTTTTTTCTGTACGCTTTTTATCATACAGCAATCAGCTAATACAAACAAGGTTCAAAGACGTACTAAGCTATCACTATGGCCAAATAAATTTTGCACTCCAGTGTATCACACTTGAATGGCATGTGAATTTAAACTAAAACAATGATGCAATCTACACAATCAGTAACTTTATTCTCTTAACCATCCCATATCTCCACCACCTATCAATCATACAAACTGCCCAAACAATCACAGCTTCGATACAACATCAAAATTAGTTATTCCAATCCAAAGTCCTTATAATTAGAAGCATCAAATCGGAACAAGTAAATTCTAACCAGAGCCAACAAAGATACTTATATTTATATCAAGACCAGAAAACCAATCAAAATCAACTCAAAACATTCATTAAAACAAAACCATCCACTAAATTAGGAACAATAACAAATAGTCTTTCTAAATCCTTGATGTTGCTACTAAAATTAAGACATTTTAACACATCAAAAAGATACCCAGAATGGGAACATACAAAACTCTTCTTCCAATCATAGCCATCAGATTTAATCACCCTTTTTCCTAAAAGAGCATCCCTCGGTGAGTCTAGCTCTACCACCAGTAGGCTGGCATAGAACCGTCTGGCAGTTACCACACACCACCACAGTTTGAGAGTGGCTAAATACGGTCGTTCTGCAAAAAGAGTACAAACACACAAATTAAAAAATGAAATATATTAATAATTATCTATTTAAAACTATAAATCTAAAATCCAATTTAAACTTACATGTTGAAGCAGCCTTGACATTTAACATCCTTAAAAGAGAGCAAAACCGAACCAAGTTAATCCACCATGTACAACAAATCATGATACGAAAATAAGGAAAAAAAGGTTAAATACCAATATATATTACCATGAAGAAGGAATTGGGAGACTGAACGAGACGCTTGAGCTTGTGCTTCTTCTTCTCAAGCTCCACTGGAGGATTCAACAAATCAATGTCGTTTTGGAGAACCTAAACAACAGCCCAAATAAGATTATAACGGTTAAACATAACAAGAAAAAATACGAACAAAGCCTGAAAATGAAGTAACGCGAACTGAATCGCTGATATCGAACGTGGAGTGTAAGAGGAAAAGATGAGCGGCTTTGAGATTACCATGGTCGCAGTGGAGAGGAGATGCGCCGCTAGGGTCTTGAAGCTGAGGAGTTAAACCTTTGAAGAGAGAAAGAGCTTAGAAGGATTTTAGGGTTTCGTTTCTTGGGCCTTTTGTTGGACTTTTAGTACCAAGACGTGGATTATAATTTGAAGGAGCTAAGATGTTTATTAATGAAATAAATTAATAAAATTTTGAATTCCATTTAAGGAAATATTATTATTGTGTATTTAATTGGCTAGGAGTGTTGCGATCGATATTTGAAACTCGTATTTCTTGAGTAATTCAAACTTAAGGGAGTTTTATTATAGTGCATCAGTTTAACTTTTTTTTAGTGTTAAATTAGCATAATTAAAGTCATTGACTAATGGTGGGTTTTTTATTCTAAGAACAAATATAGTTCAACCTTGAACATTAAAAAACAATTCCACATTTCAATTAAGAATAGCTTTGCTACTTGGATTGAAATTAATTAAGGTTTTAGCTAGTTACTAAACATTAAAATTGATCTTAAAAAGAGTTCAAAGATCTATGGAAAGGAAATGGATAAGAACTGATTATTTACTTTAAAAAGAGTCTAATAATAAGGGGATTATGATTAAAATAATAAAAATAAAATGGATGTATGTGTGTTTTCTAATATAAAAAAAAACTAAAAAAACAAATTTAATAAATAAAGAGTTAGGCTTTGGATAGGATATTAAAAGCCTAGAATATCCGATTCAATCTAGTTCAAAGAACATGTTATATTAATAAATAATATTTTTAATTAAAAACATGACACATAAATTTTTTTTTAAATTCATATTCGCAATTATCATTATTTTTGTCCTCCCTTCTCAGATTTCGAACCATTTCAGAGAATGAAGATATTGGTTTGGGATTTTTGACCCATGGGGCTAAGCAATAGAAATTTTGTGTTGATAACGAGAGAGATTGGTGAAATAAACTGCTAGCAATAATGTCTATGGACTGTGGTGGTAGTTTTATATATATAGAGAGATATAGACTAATACGGAAAAGTTGAATGACAAAAGAATAATAGGAAACAAGCAACTACTATTAGAACTAGCTATTCACACGTTCAATCCCAGCTCTTCATGACAATGGAAAATTGTTTGTAATCGTCAAGTGCTTTGCTGCTGGTATCATTCTAGCAACAGGTTTTAGGCACATCCTACGGGCTTCCTTCGACATGTTATTCGTCTAGTTGCTTGAAAGAGAACCCATGGCACAAGTTTCCTTCACAGAGTATGTGGCAATGTTATCTGCAATACTGACTTGCGACAGTGACTTTAATGGTGGATTCCATGCCTACATCAATATACAGCAAGAAATGCAGCTCTGTGGCTATCACAGAGTGAACCAAAATTCGCAACTCCAAAACCTACAAAACATATAAATTATCAAAATTAATACTAATAATGTCAAATTAATTTCTATGTATTGAAATTTGATCAAATATCAGTCTGATGACCATTCATATCTTAAGGCTTAAGCTAAAGAAAAGAATTTAAAATTACTTCCACCAATTTTCTGCAATATGATTTACTAAACAGGAAAAACTTAGACATCTTTAGTTTATACAAAAATTACCTGAGAGACTACTCGGTGTCGAAGAAGCTCAAATGAACCGGAGTGATCAACCAAAGAAACTGAGTCCTGAGGATGGCCATGAGTTGCATGAGTATGAATATGCACGTGCCTTTCATGTTCCCCTGTTTTCTCTTCATCGCCGTCAATCTGTTGGTTCTTACTAGAGTGAGACTTGGTATAGTGAGAAGTAGTAAATACATCAACCATCAATGTAGCAATCGCAGAAGCCATAGCCACCAATCCGGCGAACGTAAAGTTCCCTCAAGGATTTTCATTGAGACAAGGAGATGTTAATCTGTTTTCTTTTTCATGAATCCCCTTGGGAATCTAGGTGGAAACTGGACTGAAAGAAAATTTGGAGAGGGGATAGGGATTTAATCAGACAGATTATGGTGAGGGGCTTGGGTTCGTGTGCGTGATTTTTGCTCTAGCCTCGGATCAGTATTTGGGAACGAACTACTGTTAAGGGGCTGTTGTTTTTATCTTTAGGCAGCATTCGTCCCCAAGGTCTGGCGGGTTTGAGGAGAGGGGAAGTGGGGAATTAGGTGGGTCATGAGATTTTGTGAGGTTCTTCTCTCTGTGATGTGTGTTTAATGTGTCATGAGCAATATCATGTAAATAGGGTGGCTAGAAAGGTTAGGAATTTTGCAAGGAAACGCAAGAGGGATGACTGCTCTTCAGAGTGAGATTCTTCTTCATCTTCTGGCAATTCAGGAAGGTTCTTCATAAATAATATTGAGCAAAAATTCCGTCAAGCTCAACTGCTTGGAAAAACAAACACGTTTGGCGTGAAAGGAATGATGAGATAGGAGTGAGGGAGGTGGTATTGGATTTAGCGTGTGAGCAGTTAGGCAGTGTTTAGTTTGCTTTGGTGAATCAAGGTATAAGGTGTGAGCAGTTTTAGCGGTTAGGGGGGTGTTTAGTTTGCTTTAGTGTCCTCACAAGATTAATTTGTTTTCATTCCGACAGGAATTCCGTATTGAATTAGATGTCTTGACAAGAGCTGCAGGGATGTCATTGATTCTCTCGGCTGGTTCTACAATTGCGAGCTTGGGCTGAGCTTTGTTTATGACTCCAACTTGTCCCAATTATCTCAAAATTGGGCCCTATTGGTATTGGGTTTTTTTTGTGTTTTACTTTGTACTTGTTTGGTCTTACTTTTTTTTAGTTTATTTAATATTTTTTTAAATAATAAATTTTTTTTAAAAAAAGAGTTTTTGAAAAAGCTCCTGTGAGGAGCTTTTTTTTCTCTTCTTTTAAAAATGTAAGAAAATTTTTATTTTTGTTTCAAAAATATCCTCATCTGTTAAATATAATTACAATATTACCTTTTAAAAAAATACCATTTATGATAATTTTAATCAAAATTATAACTTATAAAAAAGAATTTATAAAAAAAAATTTACCAAATAATTTTAGCTTAATTTTAAAAGTTATTATTTTTCATAAGAGCTTTATAATAGTTTTTAAATTAAAAAAAATCTAAACCAAACAGGCTCTTTATGTACTTTTTAAAGTTCAGAGTTATTTGAATTATATGATTCAAAGTAATAAAATTACGTATTTTTTTTATAAAAAATCTAGTTAAATATTTAAAGTTGAAGTTGATAGTGGACAAGCCAAATTTAAGTAACTAGTAAAGCAACTGAAATTCTTTAATTGTTCTATAGTTTTTCTTTTAAGAAGAATGTTGCATCGATTTTAATACTTTGACCTTAATCTCAAATTCATATTCTAAAGATTTAGTGGGGCACCAATAAGCGAAATGTCTTTTATACTTAATTGTTGATGACAAAGCAACTGGGTTCACTTCCATCTCCTGTTAACCAGTAAGAGAACAAATGATTCCTTTGCATTTTCATTCATGTATGCTACCTAATAATTAAGCTATCACATTTTGCAACCACTAACGCAACATATATTAAAAAGGATGAATATAGTATATTTAATTTCTTTTCCACCTATTCCTAACTCAAGCTTTCTTGGCATCTTCCAATACTTCCACCTTCAAGTGAGACTTAGAAGGATCGAAAACTATCTCAAGACAAGCTATAAAGCGCAGGAGTTAGCATGAACCCTTCTTTTTTCACTTCTCATGAACCCAACGACCAACTTTTGATACCATGGATGAATGCAAGAGTGGGATGAATGTAGAGATAAGATTGGATGTAGACAATTTTGACAAGTGCCCACGCACTATTCTTTTTGTACTTGTCAGCTACTTGCACTTGCACAGCTACTGCAGTCATGTATAACTTTATGCTTCGTTAAATATGGTGGCTTCAATTGTCATCACTTGAATAATTCCCTGGGTGTCGACTTGACTTTCCTCCGTAAGCTCTTGTTTTTTTTTTCCATTCTTTTCGCGCAGTGGTTAATAGCTAGCGGATAAAACGTAGTAGTGGAAGTCGTTATGCATATACATGGCAAGTTGAGCTAGAGTCCTAAGGACTTTTAATGATTATGGATTCCTGCCCTTCCATTGGTGGCTCTTTCTCCGATTCCCATGGTGGGAACACAAAATCCCCTGTTCAGAATTATAAACACTTCTTGAATATGAATTTGGAATTATTAATTATTAATAAATTATTTTCATGATCATTATTACCTATTATAATTAATTAGTAAGACTCTATGCTGATTACTGTACCCATTAGTAGGTCGTATGCTAATTATTATAACTTGTTAGAAGAATCGTGTGTTAAATATTATAATCTATTAGCAAAGCTGTAGAACTAGTTTCAGGGTCAATCATTTCACTTTTCAAAAGTTATTTCATAACTCTTAAAACATTCTTAAAAGTAATCAAAATTTCATTTCATTGATAAATCAATGCTCGTCAATAAACTAAAACATTCATAAAATATTATTCATCATATGAATAAATCAAAGTATTCATAAATCAATGTTCATTATTTGAATAAGTTCAAAATAGAAAATAATCATATGCTTGATCCTATTTTCATATATTAAAAATAATAAAATAAAATACTCAATTCTTTTAAAATATATATATATACCTTACCTCCCTTGAAAGTAAAGTGTGTGAGGATGTACTTACCTCCTTTCGTTCTAACAAACTCACTTCCTCTCAAAATAATCAAAAGCCTAATAATAATAATAATAATAATAATTTAAACATACTACCAGTAATCTAATTCTCTAAAATCTATTTATCACTTGAAATTATATAACATAACCAAATTCTTTTAAATCAGAAATTTGGACAACTTGCACATCATTCACTAAAATGACTATATCTTAAGCTATGAAACTTGAAATCGAGATTGGTTTAATGCATTGGAAACTATACTTAATAAGCTTTCTAACCATATAAATCGTAACACTTAGTTCACTATAGGAAAAGTGCAAAACACTTTCAAAAGTGCCTTTGGTGTTGCTATTAGGCAATTTGCATTCTCTTTACAAAAGAAAAATTCATATCTTTACGTAGTAAACTCAAAATCCACTTCCATTTAGTTCATCAGAAAGTAAACTCATGTAGCTTTTGAACCATATACAACTCAAATAGCAAAACTTCCATAAATCAATATAGAACCAGACTTAAAGTGACGGTACAGTATATGAAGCTCGATTCTTCTAGCAGATTTCCTTCTCAATTTTTATCCAAATCTTTCTAAATCAATCAAGTATTTTTCTGCTATTTAGAAAGAGAGTTTTTTTTACTTACCTTGTAATGGTGAATTTAGCAATGACCTTTAATTTTTATTTTCCAAACTTGTTCTTGAAAATTTCCAAATCTTACCGTACAGATATTTTTGTAAAATTCACTTTAAAACATTTGTTTTCTCAACCAAATGAAAAGTGACTATTAAACTTAAGTGAGCTATTTATATTAATTCTAGCTTATATTCTAATAAACCCTAAGTATAAGACTATGGTTTGGATCCAATTATTTTTAATTAACTTGAAATGCTTATTTGTCACACTTTGATACAATGTAGATACATTAGCCCAAATGTCATTTGACCCGGAGTACTACACTTTCTCCGTTTCCATGGTGGGAACCCAAAAAACCTTATTCAAAATTATTAATACTTCCTTCTAAAATATGAATTTAGAACAGTAATTTTGAAATTAATTTCTTTTTATACAATAATGAAAATAAATGTACATGGACATTGTGGAAGTTTACTAAAGATTGAATATATACGTGGTAAAAATTATATATATCAATGCTAATTTTTGCTGATTATGGAATTAACAAATCCTTATACCTCTTCCAAGCTTAATATAATGATTCAAAATCAAATTGCATGAGAGAAGTGATATCATTTCATATCATTGTTGTCTTGGTAGGTGGAAAAAATTTTGCTAAGAATTTTTGAGTCAAATCATCCAAAGTACTAATAGAACTAGCAAGAAGCGAATTTAACTAGCTTTTTTTTTTTATCTCTCAATGAAAAAGGGGAAAGCCTCAACCTTATGGTATCATTAATAACACCATTAGCATTGAATGTGTCACAAATTTTTAGAAAATTTACAATATGAACATTAAGATTATCACTAGACAAACTCCCAAACTGAACAGAAATTTAAATCATCTGAATGATTGTTGATTTAATTTCAAAGTTGTTGACTTGAATAGTAGGTCTTTGGATACTAGAGTGGAGACCTTGTATAAGTGGGACAATATATTCCCTCAAAGATTTGGTCTCTTCCCCTTGTTGATCAACCATTGTTTTACTTGGAGTAGAAACTTGTTGATCTTTCCTCTAAAGTCTATGAAAAGTCATTTCAATTTCTAGATCAAAAGGAACTATTTCTAAATTTCGAGTTCTTCGCATACAATGATCAAAAGTACATGAAAAATTAAAGAAAAGAAAAGTTTTAATTAAGATTAAGAATGATTGGTATTAATATTAACAAGAAAGAATTAAAAATCAATTCCCTGACAACAACGCCAAAAACTTGCTGTTGATTTCTCAAGCAAGTGCATGTATCATAAATAAGTAATATAATAATGAAGTAGAGTATCGTTCTCGTAGAGAATCGTTTTAATTTCTATTGTTAAGTACTAAAATTGACACATCCTAATTTTATCCAAACAATAAAAATTAAATTATTAAAAAAATTAAATTTAGCAAACTTAAAAACTAAAACTAATATAAAATTATTCAGCAAAATTATTTTATTAAACTTGATTGACTACCAGACCTAAGTTTATGATATTTCTCAATATTTCATCTGAATGTTGTGTCTCTCTCTCTTAACTTCGTTTAATGAATTAAGTTACTAACCTAGAGTCTTAATTTATTTACAAGTCTCTATCAATGTTTTCATAAAAATATCTTATTGATTAACTTATTCTATGTCTATGCAAATTAAATTGAAGAAAGATTCATTAAGTTCATGCTCTAATCCTGACTACATATGACTTAAAGGTGTATGTCTACCCTATATGCAAATCAAACCACGTAATCAACTAAGTGTATTCAATCATACGCTATTTTATTCAAGGTCTACCTAAATCTCATTCGTTAAGGTTTAACTTAGGTTTCTAGGTCAATTTAGACATAAATAATTCAAACTATGTATTGGGTTCAATCATAATTTGAGATAAATAATTTAGCTCTCCATAAAGTCGCACATCATCATCAAATTAAGTTTAAACATTGAAACCAAATTAAGAAAATAAAAGAATAACAAAAAGATAAAGAAACCTAAGAATTGTAATCTTGATCTCTAAATCTTCTTGAATCCCTTGATTTCTTCTCAACTTCAATGAGACTTTTTTCAATGACTTTGTAGTTAATTCTCAGCTCTAAATTTGGTGTTTTGTGCCTCCAAAAGTTTTTCAAAATATTATTTTTATAGGGCTTTGAAATTAGGCCAAATTGGGTGAAAAAAAAGTCAATTGTAACTAAGATTTCCTTATCAGACTACGTGAGCCACAGGTTATTTTTAGGACTGCTACAGTGCATCAACTTTGACCAAGTTTTTGACTACCTTTTTGGCTGAACTAGGCAAAGTGGATAACATGAAAGTTGTATCTTTTTCTCTTAGATTTTCAATGGTCAAATCACCTCATTTGAAATTCTATAGAGAGAATTATGGTCGAAATATCAAGATATATGCAGTAAAAGTCTGCACCTCAAAATTTCTCTTTTTCTTCCATTAAAAGTCCTTCAATAAATACCTACAAAGGCACAAATAAATCAATAATAACTTATCTTAGGTACATTAACACCAATTTAAGCACCAATTTAAGCACAAATTTAACTAAGATTAAATTGACTCACTTAATTAACTAACTTAAAATAATTAGATAAAACCTAATTAATTTTTATGCATTACTACAAGAATTAAGCTAAATTATTATTAAAATTAAGTCCAAAAAACTCTATATCTTAAAGTTATTATATAACTTTATATTTTGTGAAGGTCAAAATACCCACCAAGTCCTTATATTTATGCATTTTGTTCAATTTAGCCCTTATACTCAAAATTGAAGTAATTTAGTCCTTAGATTTTGGAAATTGCTTTAATTTAGTCGATCTTTCTAACAACATCCAATTTTGTCGTTAAAGGGGATGACGTTAATGCTGATGTGGCATTGACATGGTACTACCATGATGACATGGCAATGTCATATGGCATCGATGTGATGACATGGTGATCCCACATGGCACTAATATGATGATGTGACACTGATATGATGATGTGTCGGTGCTATATGGCAATGCTGATGTGGCATATCAAGAAAAAAAATTTGCGTCACATCATAGGGACTAAATTGAACAAAAATCTATAGCATGAGGACTAAATTAACAAAATTGAAATGTTTAGGGACTAAATTGAAAAAAATATTTGAAAAATATAAATCTTTAAGTAGATGATACATATACTTATTAATAAGCCAAATGTTTAAGTGTGAAAGATTTATGGCGTTAAGAAATATATAAATATTTTCTTACTTGATCATTTGATCCCATAATAGGTATATTAATTTATCTATTTTGTAAAAATTAAGTTTGAATTCCCTTTTTATAAAAAAATTTTTAAATATTTTATCTTGGATATATACTTATAAAAAGACAGTATCGTCATTTTACACAAACCTTAAAAGCCCTTAAAATTAAGGTTTCGTTTTTGTAATTATAAAAAGTAATAGCTACTCTTCTCTTTGGCCACCCTTTAATCTTCTTCTCATTTCTTTGTTTTTCTCAGTCTAATTCATCGATTAATTGTTACGAGATGAAGGCATTGATGACGGATTTATGTTTTTGATTTCAATTTTTTTCTTAAATTCTTTTAATTTAAGGACCAAATAGTTCTCTAATGACAGGGTTTATGTGTGTTTGAGCTTTATTGTTTTTTATTTTTTCTTTTAAAAAAATGAAAAAGGGAGATATGGAGCAATAATTATAAAATAATTCTTTGTTTTGACTTGCTTAATTTGGACATGACAAACTTCTTATTACACTTTTAAAATTTGAGCTACTCCACCCTTTCAATTTTTTGTTATTTTTTATGTTTTTATTTTGTTTAATATTTCAAGTTATATTTTTGAGATTGAAATTTTTTAGATTAAAGACTGCATTTATGGCTGATAGTGTTAAATATAATTGTAAATATTTTGTACCATTTTATTTTATATTTATAAATTTTTTGTAGATCCAAATTAATAATTTAAATTTAAATTTAGCAGAATTTGATTGATGTTTTTGAACTTAAATAAAATCATTTTATAAGAAATTTTGAGTAAATTTAAATTTAAATCAGAAACCAAAAATGTAAGTCGGTCATCATTGGTTGAATTTCATAAGAATTAATTGATGAATTAAACTTCTAATGAAAAAAACAAAGAATTGAGAAGAAGACTGAGGGGTGGCTAAGGAGAAGTGTAACTATTGTCTTTTTATAATTGTGAAAATGAAACCCTAATTCTAAGCATTTTTAAAGTTTGTGTAAATGACAATACTGTCTTTCTATAAATATATATTTAAGATAAAATATTAACTTTTTTTGTAAAAAGAGAATTCAAACTTAATTTTTATAAAATAGATAAATTGATATACTTATTATGGAATCAAATGATTAAGTAAGAAAATATTTATATATATTTCTTAAAATCATAAATTTTTTACACTTAAACATTAGGCTTATTAATAAGTATATGTATCATCTATTTAAAGATTTGTATTTTTTAAATATTTTTTTCAATTTAGTCTTTAAACACTTCAAATTTATTCAATTTAGTTCTTATATTATAGATTTTTGTTCAATTTTATCCATATGACATGACACAAATTTTTTTTTGAAATTTTTTTTCTTAATCTGCCACATCAACATTGTCATATGACGTTGACACGTCAACATGTCAATTTCACATCAATATTATCATGTCATCATATTAATGCATGTGACACTATTATATCATCACATCTGTAATACCCCGCACCCTCGTTGGACACAAATAAGACCTTCTTGATCAAACGAATGATCGTTTGATGTGAATTGATGTGTTAAAGAGCGACCAAGGATGAAAGGAACGTTCAAGAATAAAATACTTCGCGCGTGCAGAAACAACAATTAAATAATAATATTTTTGTTGGAGAGGAATTAGTAAGCTAAAGGATGATTCGGAAGTAAACCGAGATGTAATGATGTGTTTCGGGACCAAAGAAGGCAAGTGAAAAATTTTAAAATAAAATAATATTTTATTCAATAAAATAATATTAAAATATTAATATTTTATATATTGTCGGAATTAGTCATGAAAAATGGAATATGACTAATTTAAGTGGGGGAGAAGAAGTAAAAAATTTTTTTTGAAGGAAAACGACGATAACTGTGTCAGCGTGATTTTATTAAATCGAGCTAACGAGGGTAAGTAAATATTTAAATATTATGGTGATACCGCGTTGAAATGCAATCTCGATATTTTAATTATACACGTGTAAGAAAATGAAGATAGAAGAAAATTAGAATTTTTACACGTGTCGAAAGAATTAATTTTAAAATATGAAAATTTAAGGGAGGTGTATCAAATAAAATGAAGTTGAGGAATTACATGTAAATTGCATTATTTGGAGAGAATAAAACAAATAAATAATAAAATAATAAGGAAATAAAAAGGATGGGAATGATGTGGTTTGGATGGGAATGAAGAAAAGTCAAAGTCATTTGGAATAATCATAAATTTGGAACCAAGTGGAGTGGGTAGCCGGCCAAGTGAGATGGAGCAAAGTAATGAAAAGAAAATAAAAAGAAAAAAGTAAGAAGAAATGTAAGGTGGGGGTCAGCTGAACAAAAGAATAAAGAAAGTAAAGAAAAGATGTTGAAAAGTCAAACCAAAGAATTCTAAGGTGAACGGCCAGCCACACAAAAATCAAAGGAAGAAAGACACAAAAGAAAAAAAAAACAAAGGAAACAAAAAAGAAGAATGTAGAATGATGGTGGAGCCGACCATGTGAGATGAAAGAAATGATAAAAGAGAAAAAGGAAAGGAAGTTGGTTGAGAGTGGGAGAGGAAGAAAGAAATGAAGAGAAAAAGGGAAAGAAAGAACCGTGGGAGAGGAAGAGAAAAGAGAACGGTTTTGCTGCATTTTGAGGAAGGAAAAAGAGAGCTTTTTGCTGTAATTTTTGGAGGAAGAAAAAAAAAGCTGAAAATTTTGAGGTAAGAAAGCTAATTTTTTTTAGGTTAATTGCTGGAATTTTTGAGATTTTTATGGCTGATTTTGGTGTTGAAAATTCAAGGTTTTTGCTACTGAAATTGTGTGAATTTGTTGCTGAAAATGCTTGGAGGTTTTTGCTGCCATTGAAGGACAACCTTGTCTGCTGAAAATTTAAGCTGTTTGCTGCCAATTTGTGCAAAAAAATTTGAGCTGTTTGCTATCAATTTGTGCAAAAAAGTTTGAGCTATTTACTGCCAATTTGTACAAAAAAATTGGAGTTGTTTGTTGGTAGTTTGTGTAAGAAAATTGGACAGCTTTGTGCTGCCAAAATTGAGAAGTTTTGTTGCTGGAAATTTGAGCTGAAAATCTGCCGATTTTAGAGCAAAAAATGATAGCAAAAAGGGTGAGAAAATGAGGCTTTTGGTGACCAATTTTAAGGGGAAAGGAAGAGAGAAAGCCACGGTGGTGAAGAGAGGAAGCCACGGTGGTGAAGGGAGTGATGGCTAGAAAGAAAAAAAAGAAAAAAAGAAGAAACGTGGAAGAGCGAAAAAGAAAGAAAAAGAAAAAGAAATAGAAAATAAATGGGCATGACCCAATAGAAAATAAGTGGGCATGGCCCAATAGGAAATAAAAATAAATGGACTTAGCCCAAATAAGAAAAATGGAGAAGCCCATGGAGAAGGCCCAAAGGTCATAAAGAAATGAAAAAGGCCCAAAGGTCATAAAGAAATGAAAAAGGCCAAATGGTAAGTTAATGTTATATTTTAAGGTTTATGGGTAGTTTAATATTGTGCATATTTTGGATGAAAAATATGCAAGTTGCTTAAGAAATTTTTAATTAAGCTGCTACTCATACAAGTGTGTGATTAAGTATACTGAGTTTAAATTGTTGCTAGGAAAGTTTATCGTGGAGGCGTGCCGAACGAAGTATGTGATCGACAAATAGGAATAATTATATACACATACGAATCAATAGTAAAGTAATATCCCACTATTATGAGGTGAGTAAAGAGTGTCAATTTTAAAAATTTCGTATATATATATATATATATATATATAC